>NW_019525531.1:1333708-1378412 GCF_002814215.2 Seriola lalandi dorsalis | reverse complement strand
TCCCCCACTCGCATCTGGACCAGTTGCACCGGTTACCAAGGGTAACCATGTGACACGTTGCCACGGTAACCCCACTGGATGGGCAGGCAGGGAGTCTGTTTTGCTCTCATTCCGGTCCTCCACTCTTTGGTTCATGACGCTCGTCTTTGTGTTAGAAGTTGTTTTTTTGTTACACTTTTGATCTGCTTCCGAGTCTCTGCAGCGATTTCTGTCTACGATGCAAGCAGCAGAAGCAGATTGATTAAAGCTGTCGGAGGATGCTAATCTGTGTTGTTGCAAACAGTAATTGCTGCAGGAGGAGTGGGGAGCTGTTCATACATAAAACACAGAGCTGCAACCCTCTGCTTCCCCCGAGACAACACGAGTATGCTGACTCCATCAATGGCCGTCTATATTTATCATGTTGGTGGGTGTGCTTGTTAAGATTAGGGAGTGTGTGTGTGTGTGTGTGTGTGTGTGTGCATTTGCTACAGCACGATGACACAGCCATATACAACAGTCTACAAAAGTCTCAGTTGCTAGGCAACCCCATCTGAAAATGCTCACTAACCAAAATATAGCATGTATGCAGCAGCCGCAGGTTCTCAGCTGAGGGAGTTGAAGTGTTACAGTTTGATTCCTGAGAGCAGCTTCTGGAAAGGAAAAACATGATGATGTGAGCTTTCAATAACTATTCATTTTGATTTTTTAATAAAGTCAGACCCAATCATAGTGTGAAGAATGAAGCAGCAGGTGCAGATTTTATAACTTCTTTTTTTGTGTGTGGGGGGATCAGCTGACACAGAAGCCCCACACACCCTTCCACATGCCAGACCCAGCTTGGATCTCACTGACATCTGAAGGACACAATACGTCCAAACAATAACAATGTATCAGAAACAGTAATCTCTAAACTTAAAGTAAAGTTTAAACCCTGTAGATCCTTACGAACAATAGTTCCTAATTCATAATGATGAAAAGTGTTAATCTGTTGAGTTCTCCGCAGTAAAGCTATCGTTTTTTAGGAAAACACATCTCTTCCAAACTGGCAGATCATCATCAAAAGCTCATCTCTACATTCCCAGTAAATGTGCATGTATTTACCTCTGACACCAGATTCTGGTAATCTGGACGTCTAGTTCTGTCCATGTTCAGTTTGCTTGTTTTCCTTGTGCCTGCATGGGTTCCCTCTTGGTGCTCCGCAGAAGAAAAATATGTGCATATACTGTCTCTTATACACATCTCCTATAACACTGTCAGACTCACAGTGGACAGATGCAGCAGAACCACAGATATGGAATCCTGTCTTACACCCCCTGAAAATACAACCCAAGTGTCTTAGCTGGTTTCAGACTGACAGAGTTGTCATTTTCCTGTCCTGCACCCACGTTGTTTAAATAGCAAATACGCTTGTGCCCATCTTTGCACCCATGGGCGTGTTGGTCTTAAAATGAGGTGTGGCCTAGCCTGTTAGCTTCATCTGACCTCTGCCTGCACTGCGGCTTCTCCTCTGAATGGATGTTTCCAATGCAGCTTCATTAGCTTGACAACAAGTCAGTAAATGAATGTAAACTTGCCACCGTAGGAACAATGATTATATAACCTTTGAATCAAGCCACAAATCCTGTTCATACACAGTGTAGCTGGTGCAGCTGTAATTTCTTGAGGTGCATGTCTTAACTGTTCATCGTGTTAAATAGAAAGTGCACTTATGTAACTGCTTTGTGTCCATTGTGATATAAACATTAATGTTATTGATAATGAATCAGGTTAGAGGAACACTTTACAGCATTGGTTCCCTGAGAGCCTCGTTCATATCCAAGAAAAATTGACGTCGTAACTGAAATATCTCTAACTTAATTGAATCGGGACCTCGTGAATCGCAACTGAATCAATTCAGGAAATCAATGGCATATCCCAGCAATAACTCCCATGAAAAGTTAAGAGAGTAAGTAAAACCCTTTTGAACCATGCGCCTGGAACAGCGACTCTTTTTTCTGCCGTTAAAATATAATAAAAGTATCATGGACACGCCCTAAACGCACTTGTGCCTTGCACTTCAGACCATGAGCTTTGGATCAATAAAATGGAACCCATGGTCTTTTTTATTCCACACATTCTTCTTCTTTACTGTCAAAATCTGGTGCCTACATTACCCACAATGCATACATAGACAGCTGACAGAGAGGAGGAGCAGGCCACAGAGATCTGGTGAGCTCACCTCCAGCTGATTCTGATTCTGATTCTGATTTATGGGACCAAGTTGGATCTGGTCCGTACCAGTCTGGATCAGTTGGCGTATAAATAAAATCTAGATTCACTCAGCTTCCTCCTCCACCTCTCCTGTTGCCTTTAAAGAAACTCTTGAACTTGAGGTGTCTCAGTGAACTTTTTTGGAGACGAAGCCGACCCTTGATGACCTCCAGATGACTCTTTGCCCTGGAAAAAATCCTCCAGTTCATCTTTGCACTGCGGTTCCAGCCAAGTTGAGTAATTAGTGGCTGGAGAATGACCTTGGTTAATTACATTAGTGAGAGCGGGGCAGCACACAAAGCGTCAGTCCAGAGTCTCATAGTGCTGATCTGGCCTCAGAAGAAGCAGTTTCAGTCGAAAAACATGGCCGCAGGCTGAATTTTGATGGGTTGTTTGACGACAGCAGAGAGGTCAGATATCATCATCTGAATACTGACAAGTCAGGAGTTTTTCTTCTTAAATGTTTGTTCAAAGAGGACAGGTCCTTGTTTTACATATTGAAGCAGAAAAATCTTGAATATTGATATAATAATGATCATTTTAATTTACAAACGTAGGACAAATGAAATCAGTGTGTGCAAAGAGTTAAACAGGTGCTCAGTGGACCAAGAGTCCAGGTAAGCAGATTTGGACTCTGGAGGAAAAGGGGCCAAGGTTTCCAGGAAAGACAGGACTGCTGGTGAGGCGGTGTGGAGCTGCTTCACCAGGGTGGGGTGGGGGGGTTGGCTGAACTGAACCTGCAGGGAAATAGATGTGAAGAGGTGTAGAGCAAAAGCTGAAGGGGAGGTCGATGTGGATGTGGAAGAGATGATGCTTGGATCCAGACTAGGGGGCAGGCAGGACTAAAATACTGACAAAGGAATGAAAGCAGAAACTTGCAAATGAAAAACCCCAAAGAAACTTCCTGCCCCGCCTCTTTCAGAGCGACCTTGACCTGCCGGTGTTGCAGGCTGATGTCAGACTGGATCTGACTGGATGGTTTTGTGGTGTCATGCCACCTGAAAGTCACAGGGGACTGTTCTTGCCCTGGTTTGACCCTCGCAGGTATCAATCCTTTACTGGGACTCTGAGACTGTGAGACTCTGGCATTAATACATACTGTATCTCCTTGGTGTTTTTTCTCACTTCTTTTTCTTACTTGGCCAAAGTAAAATTAAAAAAAGCATTTAAATTTGATTTATTATGTATTTTTAGTTTTGTTTATTTATCTGCAACTCCCTACGTTGATGTTTCTAAAAGGGATGTGAATTTTGGGTACAGAGCGATGATGTCAGCACCAGAGCTGCAGTGATTGGTCGAGCCAGCCTCAAGTGTTCAATGGATGAATTGCTTCATTTTTCAGCCTTGGAGGTTGCCGCTTGGTTTTGATTGGTTGGTCGGTCATGTGAAAAAAACTAAAGCAAACTCCTTCCGGTCGGGCAGGAAATCCAAAGTCTGGGATCATTTTGGGAAGCTAAAGGCTAAAGGCTAAAGGCTAAAGGACAACACCAAGAAGGTGACATGTAAACTTTGAAATCAAACATTACCTCATCATTTGATCATTAGAAACTTGTAAGTAGCTTATCGTAGCCACTTGCTCGCTTTAACTTAGCCTAGATGAATATGCTCTCTCAGGCTCATCCAGGTGGTTTACGTTTGTGCACAAACAAGTTCATAAGTTGTGCAAAATGAATTTCCTGCCGGTTTCAGAATCATTACAGCTTTTGTCTGTGTCGTTAACATGCGGCTAATTTCCTGTTTGTTAAGTAATCTCAGGTCAGCTGTGCAGTAGCTGTCAGCTGTACTGATCCTCGATCCGTCCCGCACGTTTCAAACGTCACACTTTCAGGTCTGGCTGAAACATTTCCTTGCAGCTGCTATTTCTGTCTGGCTCAGTCCAGACTGTGGATTCAGAGTCTCCTGGGATCCAGACTTCAGCAGCACCTCAAACCCACGCAGGTGTCCACCTGTCTGAGGCGCCGTGATTCAATTATCTGATCTGCTTCTGTAATGACAGGCCGTGCATCAGCACATCTCGATCCTGCTCACGGTGCTCGGTCTGATCTGTGACACCACCTTGCATGACTCAGTGTCTCTCCCTCACCTTTACTTTCAGATCAAACTCCACCTGTGCAACTGACTGATATAAGCTGTGGCAGAAATTAGAGGCAGTATATTCAGTGTCTCCCTCGGACCGAAACATTCAGATGACTTGACACTAAAACTGCAACTTTCTTTGTAATGGAGTCCGGAGAGCCATCCGATATTGAGTGTATGAGTACAATCATAGAACGTCCACTTCGTAGGGTGTTATCTCTGACCTATCTGTGTGATCCTTGTTGTTCCTCATCTGATGTAGCACTCTGTCATTGTTCACAGCAAATAAGGGGCTTGGTTTCACACTCCAGTCAGCCAGATGGAAATTGTGCCGTTTATGTTTCGTAGAGATTAAATCATGTCTCAGTTTTGTTGTGACAAATCGTGATTCTCCCTTTTGTCTTACATCTCACTCACTGTGGTGTTTGAAACAGGCTGTATCTCCTTCCCTCAGTCGCACTCTTTTCCTCAGTCTGGTCTACCTTCTCCGCTCTCGTCTTCGGTAGGCTGGACGGCGAACAGCTCTGGTGATGGTGGAACAGATTAACACGCCGTATTGATGGCTGAGCAAGCTGCCGACGGCGTCACGCTGACTCTTCCCCATGGGCTTCACGCTGCAAAAAAATGACCCAGATAATGAATAATTTAATCTGATAGTGGCCTGAAATGTTTTCTTAAAATAGGTGATGAAAGCGTGTGTGTCAGAGAATGAGGCTCTTTAACTTTTTTGCAGTCCAATTCAGCAAAGACTTTTCGGCCACCTGCAGCGTCTCAAGGTGCTGGACGCTGTAGCTGATGTTGGTATTAGCAGTGTAGGAAGGGATCAGGTGTGGTAATGTAGTCTGCTGTGACTTTGAAGCCAGAGGGAACTCTGGGACATATGGAGCTGTTTGTCTCTGTACTGCTGCTTTATACACTGGAGGTTACTGGAGTGTGTGTTAATGATGTTGTTTTTGGGGGTAAATGACCCTCCTGAGGGCTTTTAAAAGTGTAGGCATGGAGGAGAGGGTGAAGAATTGATTAGACAATCAGGATTTTCTGGTTCCAGATTCTGCGTCTCTGTTTTATATCATGCAAACTTTAATATGTTTTCGGATTGTTGCTCGAAAAGAACAAGACATATGAAGGCGTCAAAATCTCACATTTTAAAGACAATAAGTATGTTAATTGAAATAGCAGATTAATGGATGAAAAGTTGTTGCAGCTTATTAGTTAGTCGACTAAACAATCAAATGTTGCTACCTTCCCCAGTTGGCACCAGAAATACTAGTCAGTAAAACAGAATTTTAATATTTTTTTAAATAAAAGTTATGTTTTTGTTCATATTATGCCTTTATTTGAAAGGACAGTGCAGAGAGACAGGAAACTATGGCACAGAGAGAAGGGGAATGACATCTCTCTGGCCGGCTGGCTGGGAGTTGAACTGGAAACTCGCTGCTCAGACAATCGACACTCATGTGGTACGCACCCCAACCACTCGGATATTGGGTTGCCCCAAAACTTTAATATTTTATTCATGTACAACATTGGTTAAGTGTTGCGTCTAAAACCTTACGCAGCCACCTGCCAGCAGATGGGGCTGCGGCATTCCTCTCCCCATGCTGATGCCTTGGCGTAAACAAACAAGGTGGGAAGTGGTTTGTAAAACCAGTAAAAAATACAAGTAAGGTTTTATGTAGGTTGTGTCAAAATAAACTAGAACATAACCACTCTATGAATACAACTTTAACCACATTCAGCACAGGCGTGTGGACGTTAACCTGCAATGTAAGAAAGCGGCTGCTGCTAGCACTGCTAACGTTTAGCCAAACTTGGAAAAACCAATATGAGATTGTTTACCCACAGACGCTGTGATCCCGCTCGGTCTGAAAAGTTAACGCAGTGTTTTCTTTCTTTTAGACTAGAAGTCGACTAGGATAAATTTAAATGTACTTTTTTAGAAACAAATCAGATGTGTTTTAGGCTCAACTTGAGCCTTGTAGCATTTGTTTTCCTTCTTCTGCCATTTCGGTGCAAAAATAATTTGAAATTTTGCACATAAACATGATCAGAAGTAAGGATGGGTACGAGTACTTTTATATTATTATTATTCAAGTAGCATTTCACCACTTGCGCACCTGCCCATGTGTTGTTTTTGGCTATAATAGATACAAAACTCAGTTGGCGTTACGTGCCCCATGGCAGCCATGACCAGGAAAAGTGATGCCTGGAAATACTTTGATAAAAAAAGATGACGATAACGTGCAGTAAAAGATATGTGGCGTTAAACTTGGTTATCATGTTCTCGGACCGCCATACAGTAGGCCTGGTCGGGGAGGTCCGTGTCCGACTGGAAACACAAGCTTAACATTGTTTCCGCTTGTGTTTCCAGTCGGACACACACCTCCCATATTTCTTTTTTTAAGGTAAAAATTTATTTATATGCACATATATATAATTTTCGAGTAATTGAGTACTTGTTCATAAGGCAGTGATATTGAAATTACTGAAAATGCCCATCCGTAATCCGAAGCAATTTAGATGTATATATACTGTCTCTCATAAAGTTGGAATAATTTTGTTTTCAGACACAATCCTCTGTTTATTCCTATTTAAATGCATCAGTAATCACTTTTGACCAGGTGCAATGATTACATTACGTGTCCCAATTACCCAGGTGAAATGAAATAAATCACATTGTCACAATCATTTCATGGAAAAAGGAAAAAATTATTTTATTCCAACTTTATGAGCAACAGTGTATAATGTACTGAGTTATGTTCATCTTTAGTTTTATGTGTGTGTTACTGGAATATGTCTTGTTATATACGTTTTTCAGGTATAGCATCTTATATAAATCCATGTGAGATTACCCAAATGTTACACAGAATTAATTACACTGAAATAACCATTTAACTTATAATGCAGGGAAATCATGATGAAGGGTTAGAATTACTAATTAGCATATAGATAATACTGATAATACCGAACAGTAGAGTATATCTTTCAAGATTTAGGTAAACTACAGTGTAAAAAGCCATGTGAATGTGTGTGTGTGTGTGTGTGTGTGTGTGTGAAGCCCAAGATGTGTCAGCAGTGTGAACGCAGCTGCAGCTTGAAGTGATAATGAGCATGTCCTCACTATTATTATTATTATTAATATTATTATTATTATTATTATTATTGTCGATGCTGTTAACTGGTACACCTACATCAGACTCCCCCCTCATTAATTTAAGAATCTGCAGCTGTGTTTCCCTGCTGTGACTCTGAGGAAAAGGGCAGAGACGTCATGTTCAGTCAGCTGCAGCATATTCTGAGCAACGGTTTTGGGATCAGGGTTTCCTACAAAGTGACTCCCTGTGCAGTCTGGTGAGGAAATCCAGATTTGATTTTTCCTGCATTTGGTGGACTTTAAGATGCATCTTATTTTCCTCTTCTTCTGTGTTTTATTTGAAGTGTTGATCCATAAGAAGATATATTTGTGCTTTCAAGAACCAAAAACCATCTCAGTGTAGTTTTACATCTCCTCTCTCAGGCTTCTCTCTGGAGCTCTAGTAACAACAGGTCAGTGAGCCAATCAGAAGAGAGGGTCTTTACATTTTGGTTCCATTAAAGGTATTCTCAATTAGGCATTAGAGTTCCTGTTTGCAGTCCACCCAAGGATTTACAGACACCTATCACTGGATCACTTTGACACTGAAGAAATGTCAAAAATGTGATGATTCTCTGGCAGGTTCTGAAGTTATAACAAGCGTCTTTTTTCCGTGATTTTTGAGCAGTTTTATGGACGTTTGTTTGCGATCGACATTGGCGATAACGATGTCGCGGGGAAGCGCAAGTCACACTGAATCTTATGTCTGTGTGTTCAGACTCCAGTGTTATGACTCTGGGACGTAGCAGCTTAATCACCTCCGTGAGCTGTGTGTCGTCCAAACTACAATCACCAATACCTGCATACACCTGTCCCTTTCACCTCATGCAGTATCTCTGTCTCACACACACACACACACACACACACACACACACACACACACACACACACACACACCCCCCAGGGAGGGAGGGAGGCGCCTCACACTTTTAAGACCTTTATTACAGACAGTGGTAAACTGGGAAAATTCTAAGCACTTGAATGCATCATAAGATCCAGTGAGATCCCAGCACAAATCCTCTACAGATGTTCTCATCTATCTATCAATCAATCAATCAATCAATCATACCTACCTATCTATCTATCTACCTATCTATCTATCTATCTATCTATCTATCTATCTATCTATCTATCTTAAAAGAAAAGGTAAGATGCATTCATATTTAAAGCTATTGAGTGATTGGCAGATAAATAAAAAAAAGAAATAATGGGACTGAAGGGGTTTGCAGTAACCTTTAAGTTGTTTAAACCCACTTAAACATACAACTACTTGTTTTTGGATGAACAGATCAGACACACCACTGCGAGTATGGATGTACTCCAAAGCCAGAGTCTCTCTGAGGATGCCCTGCTGTCTTGTAAAACTCTGATTTAACTGATTAACTGATCAAAGTCGTCTCCTCACAGCTGTTTCTCTCTGCATGAACCAGACTTCCACTTATTCTAAACTAAGGGACTGATCTGTGCTACACTCCAACTTCCTCCTCATTAGTGTTAGCTGCTGTTTCTGGTGTTTGATTTGTACTTTTATGCCCCTTCATGACGTATTCTTTTTTCTGTGCATCTTCACCCCCCCCCCCCCCAAAAAAAAAACCACGAGCGAGAACACAGCAGTTGGTACGAATGACTGCGGGGGAGTCTTGTATTAGCCTCCTCCGTCTCTCGGCTCGTTCCTGTCCGGTGTCTGTGTCCCGCCTTCACTTCCCGCCCACTGCCGAGTCCATAACACATCCACATCATTAAATCACAGAGCCCAGAAGACGCGGAGATCCAGGCTCCCTGGTGGAAACGCTGCCTTCTGGTTTCTGTTGCAAACCAAACCCCAACACACCCTGGCTGTAAAATCAGCACCGCTCTTTTATATGCAGTATGTGTCTGTCTGTATTAACTGTGTGTGTGTGTTATTTTATTTCCCAGAGTGACTCAGGATGAGTGAGCCAGCAGTTTTTCATCATCTCGCTGCAGGACATTTTGTCACTTGGCTGTTTTTCCGAAGCTTTGAACCTTAAAGTTCGACTTCTGCGACCACCCTGCTCCAACTCACGCACCTCCTGCGTCACTCATTTACTCTGAGAGTTCAAATGCAATATGTGGATTTGCATATGAATAGGACAAGAACATGCAGATTTTATTCCTGCAGGTGTTCGTGAGTTTACTGAACTTTGTTCCGTGCTGCTGGCGCCCTGAAGGGCTTGACGAGCTTTAAAAGACAGAAGAGACTAGGGTGAGTTCTTTCCTCCATTACGGCTGTATCCAGATAAAGAACAAGCTCGTTATATCCTTATATTTACATCTTATTTCTGTATGAAGTTCATACCATCATGTCAGCGTGATGCAATGACCCCAAGGAGGCCACAATCAGCTGATTCAAATCTCGAGTCCGAGTCCAAGACATCAAGGTTGAGCAACAACTCCTCCAACCTGAACAACCACACAGGTCGTTCTTTTTCAACCCTCTGATACGATTCATAGGAGTGTCTCCTGAAAAGGTGCCCTTAAGGCGGCAGGCATACTGGACCTCGGTTGCCATGGTTACATTAATGAACACACAGATTGTACTGGGAGGGGCGTACCACCCTTCGTCGCCATGGTTACTAAAATAACGGTCATGGCTTGGTTAGGTTTAGGAAAAGATCATGATTTGGGTTACAATAAGTTCTTCCTCAACATTAGACAATCTTTGTTGTCATGGTTACAACAGCAAACGGTCATGGACAATAGAAAAAACATAAACTGCTACTTCCACATGGGAATGGAACACCGCTCTCATATTCATCCATCCACCACAACCTCCTCCTGACGTGGACTTTGTCTCTCTTTATACTACGTTACCACACTTTTGCCTTTGCTCCTGTCATAATTACTACGACCATTAGATGTCTCCTAGCAACAAAACATAACTCTTGTACGTAACTTAGAAGTCCAAGATGGCCTCAAGTGCTCTAACTATCAATATCTTATGCAAAATTATTTTGGCCTGTTACAAAAAAACTAAGAAAAAGTCAAGTCACGAGTCTTTGGAATCAAGACTCAAGTCTGAGTCCTGGACTTGAGTCTTACAGCACAGGCTGATTGTGTACTGAAGTGACTTTATATGCAATTTATTTACTCAAAAAGTGTTGATTCAAATAATAATAATAATAATAATAATAATGATAAGGAAAAAACAACATTGAACCTGTCAACCTTCCAACCTAATCATAATCCATACATGACCTATGAATGAACTGGTAAATAACTATGTCACCATCTTGTGTCAGGAATACTGAGTTGGTGTGTCATTTCTACTTTACTTCTAAGTAAACCACAGGTCAGTTGTTGTTTCACTGCAAGAACATTTAAGGTTTCTAAGCTGACAGGCTTTCGTCAGTGCCTTCCAAAACACAAATGATTGGTAAGAAAACAATTCACGTGTCTGTTTTCTGCTGCCTCTGTGTTAAAGTTTTATTAAGGCAGCTGGCACTGCTCGGATAAGATCCAGAGAAGATTATCTTTGTGGTTGGAAACCAATGTTGACTGTTGGTATGAGATGGGATGCAAACACAGTGTTTGTTGTCAAAGTGCAACACTTTGTGCGCCCAAGCATCCGCCCCAACCTCCTCCATCGGTTGTCAGGAAAACATATAAATGTTTGAACAAAGGCCAAATGCCGGCGTCTTATCTAGTGAGCACAGTCTCAAGAAGAATATGGAAACTTCAGCTCAAAGAAGCGATGATGGAGTAAGACTCTGTGACCTGAGACGCTCTCTCAGCTCAGACCTGGACTTTAAACAAACTGGATGAGCCAAAGCTAATCAATTAATCAGACAGTCCAGAGCATATAGATCCTGAATGATAAATCTACCAGCCGAGGCCCAATCAGGTGAGCAGTGTTCGGGGTCAAAGAGGTGACAGGAAGTCGATAGAACAAGCTTGTCCTGACTAAAGCTTCAGTCAATTCTTCTGCAGTTTATCTGATGCTCTGAAATAAGACTTCTTCTGTGTTTTATTTATGGTTTAAGGTGCTACAAAGCAACGCTGGAGGGGCCGAGGTATTCTCTAAACCTCTGAGAAGTCGATGAGACAAAGCCAGGTTGGGGGGCCGGTTGGTTTAAACCATGAGACGCAGCCCGCAGCTGAGAATCTATGGAATAACAACACTCTAAATAAAAAAGTGACTCAGTCTCTGACAGGTTTAAAAGCCTGCTGCTGTCACGACGAGTCCCAGACTCCCTCTGCAATGACTGCGCAGTCTGACCTGGGAGCTGACACACGGCGCTGCTGAGAGGTTTATGCTCCTCCACGTTTATTTAAACCTGCTGGACGACCTTGAGAGCAGCAGCAGCAGCAGCAGCAGCAGCAGCAGCTCTTTTTTTCTTTAGTTTAAGTCATCCTGAGACAATATCCTACACAAAGACAGAGGAAGAGTTTTGTTGAGGTTATTTCTCCTGTTTGGAGTTAACACTTTATTTTAGTTTTGTTGAGGTTATTTCTCCTGTTTGGAGTTAACACTTTATTTTAGGTGTGTTAAGTTTTTTATTGGTTTCCAGATGAAAGAAATTGCTCCATTTAAACCACACTGAAAATTGTCATTCATTTATTATTGTAAACTGTGTTGTTCATTTATGCTGAATTATCTGTTTGTTTGTCCCAAGAAAAGTTGCATCGAGGACAACTGGGCTTGGTTGTAGGTACCTGAAGACATTTCACCTCTGATCCAGGAGGTTTCTTCAGTTCTGACTGACGGCTGAGGAGGCCTTGGTATTTAACCTCTGTGGGGTCACCATCAAGGCCACTGATGTCACTTGGTTTGTTAGTACTCCTGGCTGTTGTAACAGTAGTTTTCAGAGGCACCTGAGACCAAGTATGAATGCTTGTGGAATCTCATAGGATGGTGTTGTAGATGGGGGATAAGTTAAGAAATGGTTTTTGTACTCCTTTACACCTCTTTCAAACCACCTGTCCACCTGACCTGACATTCCTCTCTGCGGTGTCATCTCAGACAAACTCGGCCGCCCATCCCCTTTTACAGTTTACTCATGTTTAAAAATCCAGATTATACAGACTTTGTTCAGTGGTCGTAGAGGCTTTGATAACCAGCCCTCATTGAGATTCTGCTGCAGTTTTGATCTTGTTGTGGATGCTGTGTGTGCATCACTTCTTTTCTCAGCTGTTGATGCATCTCTGCAGCACAGCGGGCTCATCATGCTCTTATTCTGCTTTTATAGACACTTTACAGAAGATTTCCAGCGAGAGGCAGAGCACTTTCATGTGTGTGTGCAGATTTGCTCATCAGCTGAGACTTCAGCCTGCAGTGTTTCGGAGGAGAGACTGGCAAAGACGCGCTTTCATATTTAGAAATGGTGGCGAATGAATTAAGCAAAGGGTAAACTGAGTATTGTGATCATTAAAAAGCTAGCAACAACAGAACACCAATCAGTTGTTGTTTCGGAAAAGCAGTAATTATTTTACACAGATTCTGACAGTGTTGCTGTTTGCTGTGGTTTCCCACAGAAAATCCAAATGTTGAGCGATAACTGCAGCCTGACTGTGTCCAGTCAAATAAAGACACCAATTATCATATTTACTCCCCGTGCAACGAGCAGGTCTGCGCTCCAGATATGACTGCATGGCGGAGAAGCGGGGAGGGAGGGGGGATAATGGGCAAAATGTTTTTTTTCCCAGCCTGCTGTTCTTTCAGTCACCATGGAAACTAAAATGCCAAACACAGCGGTGCTTCGTTCCCAGAAAATGGCACACATCAGGGGTGGAGAGAAAAAACAAAAAAAGAAATGTGATGCTTCATACTGCAAACTCAGAGAAATGTGTCAGTACCGTTACTTTTCACTTTTCAGAATAAAAGCACTGTGACATCTGCTGTGTTAAAGCACAGTAACACACCTGTGACTTTATCAGGCTGCATTTAGACTCTGCTGCAGAGAGGTGTGTTGGTCTAAAGCAGCTATAGGTAACGGCAGCATCGTATCTTCTTTTTCTTCTTCATCCTGCACACATTTCCAGTGAAAGTATCGGATTCATAACAGGTTCATTCAAGTGTAGCAGCGAGGCTGTGTTTGGAGATACAGTCCACCAGTCTTATTGAAGGATTTGGGATGTGTGGGCAGGTGCTGCCATCCTGTATCCTTTCATTTTCAAGACTGTCTACGCAAGAAAAACCGCAACATAGATGTTTACGTTCAAGTGACAGCGCCCTCTAGCTGCCATAAGAATTATACCCATTGAAAAGACAGGAGGAAGTGGCGTAACACTCTTATATAGTGACAAAGACTTCTTCATGGAGACCACACTTCATTTAAAAAAATTCAGTGCACTGCAAGATTTGAAAAAATTGTCCCAAATTTTGGATCTCATCTTATCTCTACCATCTTATCTCTCTCATCTCTATTGTTTCATCTTTATCATCTCATTTCATCTCTCTCATCTCTATTATCTCATCTCTCATCTCACTCATCTCATCTCTCCCATGTCATCTCTCTCATCTCATCTTTCTCATTTCTATTCTCATCCCTCTCATCTCACTCATCCAATCTCCTTAATCTCATCTCTCTCATCTATCTGATCTCTATCATCTGATCTCTATCATCTGATCTCTATCATCTCATCCTTCTCATCTCACTCATCTCATCTCTCTCATCTATTTGATCTCTATCATCTCATCTCTATCATCTCATCTCTATCATCTCATCCTTCTCATCTCACTCATCTCATCTCATCTCTCTCATCACATAAATGTGTGTCATATTATGTAAAAAAAACATTGATATTTCCTTGTTTTAAGCCCTGTTGTCGCCTCCTGTCATGACTCTGCAGCCTGACCTTCTGAAATTAGAATCACTGTTGATAAAACAAACATGTCATATACACAAACTGACACAAAGACAAACAATAAACAACCCAGAGAAATAAAACTCTCACTAAATGACCTTAAGAAAGAACCAGAAGATCACACGTGTTTATGTGAGAGTTCAGGCCCAGCTCTGTTACAGCTGGTTTTTAGACTCAGTCCATCTTTCTACTCTTCTTTTCCACTCCAGTTGTTCATTATTTAATATTTCTATTTGTTTATCTTTTTAATCACTTTTGTATTTATGTGTGTATTTCCATGGAAGCTGGAGGAGTTGGGATGAAGAGGGAGGGAGGTGATGCTTTTTTTCCCCCATCAGTGAGAACAGATTCTGATGATCCTGCATTATTTTTGTCAGGAGTGTTTACAAAGCATCAAATCTCTCACTGCTGCTCTCACATGTTGAAGGTTTGATGTTTGTGCTGTTGTTGTACTGAAGTGATCAAACCTCAGATCTCCAGGTGAAGCTGACACACTGCAGCAAACAGCAGATATTTCAGACCTTCAGCTGGAGACGCCCACAATCAGTTCATCATATTAAGTTGGGTAGAGTGTTTTTCACTTCCTTTTAAAACCCAGAATAAGACTTTTATTTTTGGTCCCGCTCTTGGGCTTGTTGGATTTTTATCTATTGAGGTCAAACATTTTGGAAAAGCTCCTGATGTAAAACTCTCAGAGGAGTCAGCTTTAATTCAGTCAGACTGTGGGATGAGGTAATGATGGTGGCGGCAGATGTCTGGTCTTACACTAATAAACTGACTCTAACATGTAATCACCCTTTATACCTTTAAACTCACCTTTCACTTGCATCATTTACAAGCTTAAGGCACAGCCACTACAGGTCTTATATTGTTATTTTCAGAATAACTTGGGCTTCTAATATCCGGATTAACACACTCGTGGGCCCTGGGGAAAAAATTAGGCTTTGCCGTAAACAAACTGCCAGAAGGCTCAGCCTGGAACCCCCTGAGGGTTTTGGGCACCCCAGTCAAAGCCTGCCAGTTTGTAGATGTAGAGCTCTCAATAACAAAAAATATGTATGCAACTTAAAAGAATTACAATTTTCCCTGCATGTCAATACATGTAAATATCTGAATGTGAAAATATAGAGTGTTCTATCAATATAATAATCATGTTTATGAGACATTATGTTAGCTTTGTCAAAGAATAGATGATAGTGTAGTGGTGATGGTGCAACACAAGCAGAAGAAACGTAATTTTTATGTTTAAATTACAGTTTTTATGCTTCCTGCAAAGCTGAAGTGATTTAATTGCCAAAACAGTAACGTAGCTGCTCAGCGTTCTGCTTCAAACAAATGACTGTTTTCATTATTTTGAAACACTGTAAGGGCTTCTCATGTTGGCTGTTTCAAGAATGAACTTTCAGTCTCCATGTTTTTTAGTTGAAAGCTAAGGAACTCCAGCCATCGTTGTGTAAGAGAGGTTATAATACGTCCTCTGAGCAGTGCTACCTCTTCAGGACTGGACTGGATGCTACATTGACTCAGTATCGGAAAGTGATAAGGCTAGCTGTTTAGCATGCTAACTAAGAATAAGTGATAGAAATAGAAGGAAAATGAGACTCTCCACCTCTCGAGACAGCTGTTAGTGAGGAATAAAGTTCAATGCTGAACTCACAACGTCTTCTAGACTGATAAGTAAACAGCTGTTAATGCTAACGTTAGCTCCTTTAAAGTGCTCAGAACAAAAATGAAATTTGATCATCTACAATTCCAATGCAACTGGAGTAAGTCCTGTTGCAACATTGTTTTGCAGGATCATGTGCTAAATTTTAGCACTACAATTCCCATCATGCTTTGGGTTGTAAACAGGAAGCGAGGAAGAAACCAATGTTGCCATGGGAACAGTCACGTATTCCACATTATTGGATGAATCTGCACCTGAAAATTCATTTTATATTAGCTACTAGCAAGTTATGCAGAAGCTGTTGGGACTAGATTTTAGCGTGTAACAGGTCGGAGGTCATGTTGAAATATGTTCAGCGCTCAGTGGTTGTTTCTGTCTCAGGGTGACTGACCCATGACCTCACAGACCACACTGAGGGAAAACTGAGTGATGGATTAATCAGGCTGCAGCAATAATGCTGAATCAACGCAGGATGATTGTGTGACTTGTAGAACACATAATATTTACGCACTGATTAAAGGATGTGAAATGAAAGTAGTAATCTCTAGTGGGCGGATTTTCACAGAAGAGTTACCTGACACAAACACACACACGCACATTCATGATAAGATACACAGCCAGAACTTAAGAGCAGAAGCCAATTAAAATTAAACTGGAGAAATCATCCTTGAATAAACAGAGGGGGAAACACTGCTGTGATTTTTCATTAAAGTTTGATTGTATTGCTGTGGGGTTAAATCAAAATGTAACAATATAACAATAAAGTTACACTTTGTAGTACAAGTATAAAAAATTAATCGTTGGACTAAAAGGCGTAAAAATTCATTGTGATTCGGACATTTTTAAACACTGGATACCTCATTTTTGAGCACAAGGAAAAGACACTGCACAGAATGTTCAGGACATGTTTGGACTCAGCATCACAAAGAATTCAACTCCACATACATGTAGCAGCATCTTTAAAATTATTCATGCCTTAAAATACATGAAAAAAAGCCTAGCTTCCTATTTCCTATTTTCTTTTTCGAGAATGAAGTCATGATATTACGAGAATAAAATCATAATTTTGATAATAAAATTATGATATTTAAAGAAAATAAGAAAAAGAGAAAAAAAACATTTTTTTTTGTTTTAATTTACATTAGCTGCAAATTTAAGCGTCATTTCACATCATAAAGGCCTATTTTTTTTCATCTTGTTTTAGTCAAACTAATATTGCTGCATAGTTCTGGAGAAATGATAGATTTCTTCAACACCTGCCACCTGGAAAATCTGAAGCGTACAGGCTGGTGATTGGCGTGTTCCTGTCCAATTAGGTGTAGAAGATGTTCAAGAATTCTCATAATCACGTCTGCTTCGATCAAATTTACTCTTTCAGCTGTGCGACAGTGTTGAGATGCGGCTGCAAAGCCCCCTGCCAGGAGCTGTTGCTCTCACTGTTATCAGCTTCATATTCCTGAGGAGATAAAAGCTTGTCTCAAGGACTGCTGTCTTAACAGTTCAATTCACTACAAGCTACAAAAGAAAATGTGTATTTTCATACTTCAGTCTGACAGTGGCATTTTTTGCTGTCACGTCTTTTACTTTGTGATGTTCCACATGGAACGTTTATCCGATCACTGCCATCTGGTATATATATATATAGATTAGATTGACTGGTTCACTCTGTCTTAGATTAGAAGCCTCAGCCTTTAAAAACAAAGTGTGACTTTTTCACTTTGAGATGGACGGTGTCTTCTCTTCGTTTAGACTGTCTCTCCTCTGGTCCAGGAGCTGCTTTAACAAAGACAGAGTCTGACTGTGGCTCAGATTGAACAAACAGTCAGACTTCAGATAGACTCAGTCTAAACTCATCTGTTGCACAAAGCACTTTAGTTCTGGACTATCTTAAACCGAACTGTGGCACAATGAATTCTGGGTAAATTAAGACTTTTTTCAAAATAAAAAAAATGGCCGACTGAAGAACTGCATCCAACTACTGAGCTCCGTTTACCCTCAGCATAAAATGTTTGTGCTGCAGAATAATTGAACAGTTACGAGGACATTTTACTTGAAGAGTGAAACAATAAAAAGAAAAATGTCAAAAAACAAATTATGAGCCAAGTTTTCCTGTCTTGTTGTTCGGTGCTACTGGTCAGCGTAGGTGTCATTGATTGTTACCATGGTAACATTGGTCTTAGGCCTGAGTTAGTGTGGGGGTAAGATGTCTAATGCTTTAGGCCTAAAATTAGTCAGTCTTTATTTTTGTGAAACGGTCTTACTTGTATTAGACTGATCTAGGAGCCAAATTAAGACTGGACCAACACTACAGACCAGTCTGAGATATCTTTGTGAAACCAGCTCCGGCTCTGCATCCTCACTTCGAGCAGATAAAGCTCCGTGGGTATAAAAGTGACACGAGTGTGAGTTGTTAAGAATGCAGCAGCATGTAGCGGAGCCTGAGGATGAACAGCATTAAGCAGAAGGTCAGAGAGAAAGTCTTTGTATAAGTACGCATACAGAGCCTGTGCCTTAACACATGATGCATACATTACTCCCATATCCGAGGCCATGTGTGCATCATGATGTCACACGCCAAGGAGACTGGGCCAAACCAGTGGTTCTGCATTTTTTAGCTTATTTAGTACAAGTCACATATACTCTCCTTCACAGCTAAATGCAAAGAAAGAAATGTGGATGTGTTTTGTGTAGAGCTCCTAGAAGTCAAGCAGACTTGTAGCAGATATGAAACCTTTCATTAAGTTTGTATTCATTTTTTCAGAGGTATATTATTTTTGGGAGACGCCACTTACCTGTTTTTATGTTGCGGCTGATCGGAATGTGGTAGACTTTTGAGATAGTCTGCATGAATCCAGACTTGATGTTTGCTGTCATGTATGTCATGTGATTATGGCATTTATCTTCATTATAGATTAATCTGCAGATCATTAATCATAAATCTATTGATTGTTTGGTTATGAAATTAAAATGTCAGAAAACATGTCCATCACATTTGTTCTAACTGGTTTTCACTTGGTTTTGTCCAACCAACCAAAACATATTTGCTATGTTATAACAGAGACAACCAACAGGTGAAGCTGCAGCCAGAATTTATTTTTACATTTCTTTAAAGCACCATATAGTCTAAATGTGGATGTCCATGTGTTGTTTGATTATAAAGCAGGTCGAGGTTCTATATTAATACTGTGAAAGTATCAAAGCCTCAGTCCACAGAGAAATGCACACAGCCTGTATTCAGAAACTGAGCCTTAAAACCAGCCGTCAGGACTTCTGGAACTTTGTGATGTCACAACAAAGCAGTTACTGCTCTCAGCCACGTCCCAAGACAAACCTTGCAGGATGTGGTTTCTCTAAATGTTTATCTGAAATCTGCTATATTTTTTATTGGATCACTCAGAAAACAGTCAGTCAACCAGAAGAGAGGTTCAGAGCCTGATGTGTTGTTACTAGAGCTCCAGAGAGAAGCCTGAGAGAGGAGATGTAAAACTGCTCTAACATGGTTTTTGTTCTTAAAATCACAAATGTATCTTCTGATGTATCAACACTTCAGATAAAACACAGGAGAAGAGAAAAATATGGATCTTTAAAAAATCGTCAGAGTCGAAATGAGAGCAAGGTAAATAGAACATATTAAAGATTGAATTTATTGTGTTGAGCTATTAAATTACATGTACTGTCACTTTGTGATACACATCCTGCATCAGTCGATCTTAGTCCCACTTTTTTCTCCACAGTTATTTACCATTTTCTGCAAAAGTTGTTGCCTTGTTTTTTTGCAGATTTGTCTCCACAACGTCTGTCATTGTCTTTAAAAACAGAAATGAACTCTCAGCCAAGTGGAGAGTCGTATCTCTTCCTTATAGAAAAGACAATCCAGTTTTACTATTCATCCAGAATTCACAGAGCCATACTTGTAACCTGTGTTTGGAGTTGTTGTTTTAAAATAGATGTAGAGCAAAAAAAGTTATAATAGTGGATATTTATATGATGGACTGAGTGTCTTGGGCAAATCTACAATCTTCTTTCAAATCAGTCACTTGCCTATTCTCCTGTCAGTCCCCATTCTCTCTGACACCTTTTGGTGGCAAAATATATGAATGGAGGGTGTTGAAGCATCCCCACTTCCTCCTCCTCCCTCTTGCCTTCCTGGCTGATGGATTTATCTGGTGAACTAATTCAGGGATCAGGGTCTCGACTGGGATTTGCCTCAGTGTGCTGGAGATCAGGCATCAGCTGTTATTCCGAGACTTTCCGAGTTTGGATAAGAAGATCTCAAGATCCTCCGTCAAGATTGTCTGCCCACCACTTGTGGAGCTGCTGTGTTTTATGGCTCGGCTATGACCACCGCTACACCTCCATTCATCCCAATCCCTAAAACATCCAGATAGTGTTCCTCCTCTCACCCCGGGGACACACACATTCAACAACAAGATCTATCTTCTCCCTCTGAGGCGGTGGTGATGAATTGGCTCGGCGGCTGTGCCAAAACAGCCCAACTCTGCGGCACCGAGCCTGCAGGGACGCCACAGGGTCACACTGACTCCCACTAATTCATGAGTCCTGGAGTTTAACAAGCCAGGGCGATACGTAGTCTCTACTATAGATAAAGATTTTATATCAGATAGATATTTTACTGCAGTGGTTGTACGAGGTGCCAAACACTTTACATTAACCCTCACTGAAATTTGTAAGCCAACAGTAATGTAATTTATGTAATGTAATGTACAGTAATAAAGCCCTCTCTACAGCATTAAGAAACAATCTCTTAAAGTTTTTTATTTAATATGGGCACTGTGGTAGACCCTGGATCCAATCCAAACAGGGATCTTTGTTTAATGCCATTCCCCATCTCTATATGTCTTTGCATTTCCTGTCATCTCTCTACTGTTGCCTATAGTTTAGTAAATGCATAAAAATCCCATAAATATACAAGGACTCCTTTTCTTGAACTGTCCTGACCCTTTAAAATCACTGACATTAATGATGAGCTTGACTGGGGCAGCCTTGAGAGGTACAGTACCTTTACTGTAGCGGACCTGTTTCCTGGAAATTACATTTATTTGCAACTAATTTGCAACAGCAAGTTTATTATGAAGGTTAAGACCGGATCACGTTTTCTATTTACGTAACGAGGAGATGTTTAAACACTCAGAGAAACTATGATACTATATGTACCTTTAAACTATTTGCTAAGTTTGTCCTTTCAAAGAGAGACTTTAATAACAGTCCCCTCTGGGTCTGGATTCCAGTCAAGGCAGGTTCAGTTCAGTCTATCACTTACTGATAGAAAATTGTCTGAGGTGAGTGGCTGACAAACAGCATGAAAAACACACACCCATGAAAGACTTGTGTGCGTAAAGCTGCATTAAAAAGCAGAGTCAGTCTGTATGGCCTCATTTAAGATGGTTACTTCAGTGCGAATGAAAGTTTTTGTGTGTTGTATTTTGGGCCAGAGGTGCTTTGGAGCATCTGGCTGGTTGGAGTGTCCGAAAGGAGCGGAGCGGTGACTGGGGTGTGAAGGAGCCTCAGTGATGAAGTCTGCTTTTCTTTTTGCATGACTGTAAAGGTCTGAGAGTTGGGTTTGGGTGGTGTCTGTATTTTTGGTGTCACGCTTGAAGATTCTTGCTTTTCTCTGTAGAGAAGTTGTACCTGGATGCAGTGTTAAATGCCGGGCCTATCTGTTGTTAGTGGCTCCGTGGTCTCTTGAACCTTCAGTCTTCTCTCCTTGATAAACCAGTTTTTCAGTGTCATGACTTAAGGCTGTTGTGCAGTACTGTATGAACAGCTCAGTTGTGTTTTCAGCTCTGCCAGCTTCAGACGCTTCTTACTGAGGAGGTGGGAATAAAAACCAGAGGCGAAGATGAAATGTCACACTAGTCAAGCGTGTTTTATCGCTGTATTCGCTGTGACCTACTTGGGGCTTTAGTGTTCCTCTTTAATTGCCAGCATGAAAATCTGTGAGCCCCCGGATGTGCTGCACATGTGCCAAGAGGTGTCAGTCAAAATGCAAACACCCCCAAACTCAGATGAGTCATCCCAGCATCACAGACTCAGAGTCCTGAACCAACTTCACTGCAGTCCAACACTTTTTCCCTGTCTTCACGTGGACCGTTCCTCTGTCGTCATGACGACTTTTCCTCCTCTGTCCTCATTGGTCTGTCCTCAGTCCGGCACTCTGGGCTTCGTCACATTGTGGAGCCTCAGCAGTGCGTCTCCATCTGGATCTTTCTGCTCCGTCTCCATTGAAGCTCTCTGTAGACAAGACTTATGCATTAAGAAGTGATGTTCACTCAGACATGTCTGATGTGAGGCAACAGCTCAGGGATCTGTGCAGTTAATGGACCACACATCTAATCTTTGAAGACACGTTCCTCTGGCCTAGATTTAAGCATATAGTCATTTAAGGGAACATAATGAAATGAAAAGTGCTAGACACGCTTTTTGTAATGTGAACTCTGTCAGGGTTTGGGGGTTCAGTTCTCTCTCAGGGAACCTAAACTGAAAGTTTTGGGTGAAATTGTCCAAAAGTAGAAAATGAATAATGAAGGAAACACATGATTAACTGCTCCCCCCAGGTTTTCAGAAACAAATATTTCTCCTGTAGTTTTGTTGCAACATACACACATAAGACTGTTTGTGCAAAGTCTTTACTAAAGTCCTTACAATCACCATTAGCAGCGACCTCGAAAAGCTTTAGTAGCATCTAGTTAGCAAAAGGCTAGTGGCTAGTTTTCTTCATAAATGTTAGTTTTCTCTTTCTTCACCATCAGTCTGATGACGCTACTTCACTGCTGCTGCTTTATGTGACCATGCTGAAGCACTTTGTGTCAGTTTGTGTCGACTCAACCGTGTGATCATTTTGGAGGCTGCAGTTTGTGAAGCAGATGAACTGTATTGGGTTGCTATTATTTTTGTCCACCACATTGATGTCAATGAGGCAGTGTTGTAGTCGAGTCACTGAACCTCGAGTACAAGTCAAGTCCCGAGTTGAGTTGAATCCCGAGTCCGAGACTGATTTCAAGAATCATCAAGTTTGAGTCTGAGTCCAGTTCCAGGATGGACTCCAACAGAGCCGACATACAAATAGAACAGGTCGACAAGTGACACAGCTGTCAACATTTCAAAGGGAGTTTATTCACTGTGTGGCCTCGTCTCCAAAGTCTGACTGCAGTCAGTGCTTTAGTCCGAGTCCAGGTCCAAGTCATCAGTGCTCAAGTCTAAGTGAAGACGAGTCCTGAAAATCAGGACTCAAATCGGATGACTGCTACAACACTGCTATGATACCAGGCTAAATAATACAAACATTCATTCATTGGCCATACCACTTATCCTTATAGACAAATATATATACAAACTCCACACAGAAACACCGCTGTGTCATGTTCAAGCCTCCAGAATGATCAGTGAATCAACATGTCTCTAAACCAATCAAAACCAAACTGAACATTTTAACCTTCATGGAGGAGGAGTTACTGCAGGACTGTTGTATTAGACTGACTTAGTTTTATCTGTGTGAAGAGTATGTGTATGTGCAGACAGATTGCATCTCTTCTGTATGAGTGGTGTCATTTGATTATTTGTTCAGAGCCACCTGGTTTCCTCCTGTCAGAATTAACACACTCTAATCCGATTATTGCTTACTTTGAGCAGCGACCTGATTCCAGAAATGTTCATGTAAATGACATTTGTGTTCAAACAGAGGACTGAGGGATGAGAGCAGCAGCAGTTTGTTGCTGACTGGAAGGAGGAGGAGGAGGAGGAGGAGGTGACGCGATTCGCTGCTGCCGTCACCAGTGTTAACAATTCCTTTTGAAGAATTTTTAGATGACTTCAACCCCCCCCCACCCCCACCCCTTTACTACACGCAGTGCAATTAAGGATTGGTGTATTTGCATTTAATGACACCTGTAGCTTTCCGCTCTCTGTCCTCAAGGTCACTGCTGCCTCACGCTGGTTTTCCTGTGTGGTCCTGATGTTTTTCTGAAGTGATGTCTGCAGATGGAGCGGGATTTAAACCTGCATCTGATTAGCCCAGTTCTTCAGCTCAAAATGCAGTTCCTGTTTTTTCATGACTGAAATATTGAGATCTATCCAGCATAGGTGGGTGAGAAGAGATGAATGTTTGCCATTCAGCTTGGCTGTAGGATGACAGTTTTATGAGGAGGAATTTTTAAAAATCTAGTAAAGAATTTACTAAAGAGATGTGACTGCATCTTCACAAATAAAACCAAACAACATACACACATTGACAGGTGATGGTAGTGGACCCCGTCATCAGCAAATCAGTGTCCACAACTCTACACTTTCAGTTTGGTGTCCTCACTAAAACCTCTGTAAACAGCGTCCTCTGACTGTAGAAGTTTGTCCTCACCTTCTGATTGGTGGGCTTGCTGGACCCAGAAAAAAAGCTGCTCATCCGTCTGCATGTTTTTGGAAGAAAACGTGATAATGGTGTAAATACAGCATTAATTTCAGTCTTAGTTTTCTATCAATTAACACAGAAATTTTGTCCACGGACCCTTTAACTGGCAGTACCGTTGTATTTGACCACTAGCAGCCATAGTTGTTTTGGCGGGAGTAAAGGAGGAAGTCAGGTGATGTATTATGAAGAGCGACAAACTTAACGACTGCTGTTGTCCATGACCATTTTACAACCTTAAACCTGCATGTTCATTATTGTGACCATGATGAAAAAGGTTCAGTATTCCTACCTATATGAGCTATATCGGCGGCTACGTCTACACATCCTACGTACTACATTTACTTTTGCTATGCTTCATCCTGGCGTCCACTCTACTCCGAAGTTTTTGAGTCCCTGAAACAGAAACTTTTGAAAATGCTGCCTGACACGTTTTAGTTTGAAATCTCTGGGGTTGTGTTGTATTCTGGACAGGCAGACGAAGAGACCTTTGGAAACAACGACATAGACGCCCACGGTCGCTTCATGATTGGTTCTTATCAGCCTCAACTACCAGTGGTGAAAGCAACATGGATAATGAAACGCTACAACTGTTTTTTACTGTTCCTCGTTTGTGATATTTTCTGCAACTAACCAACTACGGAGTAGACAATCTGCTTCCTGTTTACACCAGTTCCCACATGCCCAGTGTATGTACATGGTCATCTATGTATGTGTTTTCGGGTGTGATAGTGTAAGGTTTAGATGTTAATTTATGTTGTCTATTGTTAATTTACTAAAAAATATACTTACAGTGTTTATACAGTTAACTATTTATTTACAAGTCTCAATATTTAAACGTGCATTTTTAAAAACAGTAACAGTAACTTCCTGAATCAAATCTAGTTTTCCTCTCATTTACCTCAGTCTAAGTCCTCCTCATCTCTCATTGGTTAGTTTAGTGACATGTGACTTAGAGACAGGAAGTGTAGTTGTTGTAAAGTGTACATGTGGAGAAAAGTAAAAACTGCTGCTTGAAAAGTGCTGCTCTGTCTCCATCCAGTTGTTTCTTTTTATGAGGAGTGATCCATTCCAACATGTTACAACAGTCTGAACGGAGATCGTTCCTGCGGCAGTATGGATGGAGCCTGACAGTAGGGACAAGTGTGCAACAGTGTGACATTTAGATTGGAGGACGTGCTGTTTTTCAGACCGCATTAAGCCGATTTCAACCACTAGGGGGCAGAGAGACTGAAACAAACAACACCACTGTGTGCAACGGCTGTTGTCATGGTCTGAGATTGTTCAGATCAGTGACGTCTGCTGTAATGAGTGTCATCTGAGTCAGAGCCACCTTAACCGGCACGCTCAGGTGCTGTATACTGTCTGTCAGTTGTTCCATAATGGCTTCCTGCTTCCACTCAGAGGCCATTGATTAATTTCTGGAACCTCTTGCAGGAGACTAAAAGCACCCCGAGGACAGGCAAGATGTCTAATTGGCCTTATGAATGGAGAAGGGTGAAAATAGAGCTACTGCCCGACCGTGACACGTCTCACACAGAGGAGGAGAGCACACTGAGAAAAAGCAGCAGTCTGGTTTTTCTTTGGCTCAACTAGCAGCCGTCACTTCAGTCATTTTGTTTGTGATTGAATGTTTGTAGTTAATCTGCTAACTGATTCTCTTTGTGACAGAGCGGCTGGATTAAAATCTGATAAAAAAAGAAAATGCATGTTAGTCTTCCTCCTAAGCTGCAGTGCTACTTTAAAATAGCACCTGCCGTGTGGCTGTTAGCATTAGCATGCTAAAGTATGTCAGATGGTGATACGTTGTAAAAAAGTTGGCCTCTTCAGTTTGATGAATGTTTTCTTTGACACAGGATTATGAGGTGTGCATACATAGACACACACATACACACTCTGTGTAGCGTGTCTCTGAGCCTCTCTTTTGATTGGCTGACTGTTTTCTGAGAAATCCAATGAAAATATTTCACGCGGGGCTTGGGGCGTGGCTGAGGGTTGTGACTGCTTTGTTGTGACATCACAAAGTTCCAGAAGTCCTGACGGCTGGTTTTAAGGCTCAGTTTCTGAATACAGGCTGTGTGCATTTCTCTGTGGACTGAGGCTTTGATACTTTCACAGTATTAATATAGAACCTAGACCTGCTTTATAATCAAACTACACATGGACAGAGACCTTTAGACTATATAGGAAAGACCACTTCACAGAAGACAATCAGATTTTTAAGGACTCTTGTGTCTACAGCAAAAACCATGAATCACTAAATCTGCCATAATAGTTTTTGATTTGTATGCCAGGTTTTTATGAACAATTTCATGTAAACTTGAGACTTTGTGTTATAGGAGTCACTTTGCACCTGTCCTAAATCACACAACTCCCTGAATGAAACGACAGTATCTAAAAAATGACCTTAATTTTGCAGATTAACATGATGTGATGCATCATTCAGATCCAGAGCTGCTGCCACTTTAACTTACAGTACGTAAAGGATTCAGAGTAAAACCCTGTGCTTGTCTCAGCTTGAATTACATGCACACTGACACTGACTCTCTCCGCAGCGCTGCAATCAAAGTTGGTGTTTGTTGAGACGTAAACAATGTGTTGGTGTTTCCTCCGGGGAAGGAATTAGTGAAATGAGGAGCAGGGTGTTCTTCACAGGTTTGACAGAGGAGAAAGGGCCTGGGTAAAAACAATACCAGATTAAATGGGGACAAAGATGAAAGGTTTTTCTCTGACTTAAATGAACAACGTGTGAAGTCTGTGCTCTTTGTGTTACATGTCAACACGAGTAAGTGTTTTCCCGAGTGACTGACTTTCTAAATGCTGACTGGAGTGTCAGTATTGCAAAGTGTCACTTCTCCAGTCTGTTATTGGAAGTATTGCTACATAATTGGTGCAAGCATTCATTGTTTCTCGATGATGTATCCTAATGACTTTGACTTTGTTCACTTAGTGCTACCAGCTGTTTGAATGTTAGCTAACAGTGCTAATAACATTTATAGAAGACAACAAAAAGAAAGTTCTGGGGCCAGTTGCACAAAAACATTGTCTAACTAAGTATGACACTTAAGGTTGAATTTCTCCTTAGCTGAGGGAGTTACTAAAGTGTGTTGCAGAAAATCTCTTAAAAGGTTTCCTAAGTAAGTAAAGGAAAATAAATTATTTCACAATTAACAGCAGTAAAATTCCATTGTTTCCATGGAGACCATTGATCTGCTGCCATTAGCACTTGTGATACCTGTTATCTCATCCTCCTGTTGTTTTGACGGGAACTTCACCACAGTGAACTTTGGTCTTTTGTGGAACAATTGAACTGACTCTAAGTGATTCCTGGGGCTGGTTGTACATGTGTGTCTCTGGGGATTGACTCACTGTTGGAGCCTGACTCTAGTGGCCATTAGAGAAACTGCAGGTTTTGGCTCTTCAGTATTGACTTCATTTTTCGGCCCTGGAGGTTGATGCTTGATAAAATCACATTAGCTAGCAGCTAATGTTAGCAGCTAGCCTGTTAGCAAGATGAGTTGTTCTTCTGCTGCACTGTCACGACACAGGCTGCAACACATGATGGTCTAGCTAGCTTGATCGATGTAGTGTACATCTTCTGCATACACAAGGTTTTAGTGTACCTTTTGACAATTTTTTTGTGTACTATGTAGTGGATAAAATTTGCAGTTGAACATTGGAACAATCAAAATGGCTGATTCGACCAGTGCTGGAGCCATATTGTTTTCGGGGATGTCTGTCTGTCCGTCCCCTTCTCGTGGACACAATATTTCAGTAACGCCAGCTGGTGATGACTCAAGGACGAACTGATTAGATTTTGATGGTCAAAGTTCAAAAGTCAAGGGCATGGTGATCTTACAAAACACAGTTTTGGCCTTAAGAACGCAATATCGCCGTAACGTCTTGAGGGAATTTCTTCTAATTTGGTAAAAATGTACACAAGGATGAGCTGATTAGATTTTGGTAGCTAAAGGTTAAAGGTGACTGCACAAAACACTTTGTAGCCATTACTGAAGACTTCACACAGCATATTATGACTAAAACTGGATAAACAGGGATGTAACCTGAAACTAGTCTGAGTGGCGGAGGGATACAACGGAGAGGGGTGGTAATTCTAGTTTTTCTCCTGAATCAATGGTGGCAAACTGGACAGAGGATTTATTGACACATTGATCGTCTCACATGCCACACTGCGTCATACAGGACGTATTGACGTCTTGCTGACATGCATGAAAAACAGACGTCTCTTAAAGCTGGCTGCTTGTTTTTCAAATCGCTCGCCTGAATGTTTACCTGCTGTTGTCCTGTAGAAGCTCAAATTTGCACAGGTGTTTTGTCGTCCTTTAAAAATCGACAGTTACAGATGATTGAATTTGTTGTTTGTAAAGTAAAGACCAACATAGAATGTTTAGGTCATGAGAAGTTTGGAAGGACGTGATTGAAGAGTGAACACAGCTTTAACCAGGCAGTGATGAAAACCACAGAAAGGTCATTTTCACTTCTGACATGACAGTAGTGATGTATAGTCTACTAGCATGTCCTCTTACATGCTACGTGAGGTCTGGTTGTCCTTGTATAACATTATGTCAGTATGTGGTCTGTTGGTTTTCCTTATTTCTTCACTGCAGTGGGTCTCGGAGAGTCTCCACTGTTCTGTTCAGCTGAGGCCGGAGGTTTTCAGACTGAGTTGAAGGTGGAGCACGGAGGCGATGTGAAAGGGACAGGAGCAAAAACATCAAGCATTCTGCCAGAAATCTTATTTTTGATGCGGATCAGTCATGCTTATTTCATCTCAAAAAGATCAGCTCATTCCTGCTTTTCTCGCGCCTTGACTATTGTATCGCACTTTATGCTGGCATCAGTCAGAGTTTATTAACCCCATACATGCCGGAGCGTCTATGCTGGTTATTCCTTGGTCTCGGCTGGTGACTAAAGGTGATGAGGCCTCAAGATCAGACAGGCTACATCATTAGTGTTTTTTAAAATTCTTCTTAAAACTTATTTTCCTATGATTCAGGCAACTTATATTTGTTTGTTGTCTGTACCTCTGTCCCATTCTTGTGGACATGATATCTCGATTACGCCTTGACAGAACTTCAATTTAGCACAAACATTCACTTGGACTCAAGGATGGACTAATTAGATTTTGGTGGTCAAAGGTCAAAGTCAGTGTGACCTCACAAAACACTTTTTTTTCACACAGCAATTATGACAAATGGTTCATATTTTCTCTGACTCTGGATAAACAGGGATGTGACCTGAAACTAGCCTGAGTGGAGGAGGGATACAACCACAAGGAGGCAATTATAGTTTTTCTTTTGTTTTTAATTGCTGTTTTTTTTATTGCCCTTTGTAACTTTTAAGAAAAGTGCTAAATAAATAAAGTTTATTATAAAGTTTATAATAATAATAATAATAATAATAATACAGTTGGAGCTGCAGCATGGTTCCCTCTCTTCTGAACATCATACATATATTTTAAGATAAGGTTGACTTTCATTTCCCATTAATATCATCATATCTGACGTCCATCACTAATAAAAAAAAAAAAGACTTATTTGGTTGAGAACTTGCCTTAGAATCTGAACGTTTTGAAGTTTTCTTCAGTGTCACATTAATCCAGTGATAGCTTTCTGTTCATCCATGACTACACTGCAGACAGGGCCTGCTAATAGCAGCTAATTTGGCAGCTTTTAATGACGCCAAATTGCCCAAACAGGCTAAAAGAAACATGGCTCATTGTGATTGATTGTTCCAAATAGAAATAATAGTAATACAACGGTAAGGTAGGTGGGGGTTGGGGTGTCAGACATCCAAAAATCTGCTGTTTTGAAAATCTTAATTGACTCTTCGTCTTTCATCTTATTGTTCTTCATGTCATCTCATCATGTGTTTCTGCCTGTTAATGTAACACTGCGTCTGCTGAGCTCACCAGATATGAAAACAGTCGTCTCTGTGTTGTGGTCTTTGTTGCTGGTGCGGATGGTGAATGTGTTTCATTGTCATTTTTCTTTTTATTGTTGTTGGCTTTGTTACCGTTATTTTCTGAGCTCAGACTGAGGAGCGTTCACTGACACTCTGTGATGATCGATGGATTGAAAAGCACCTGGAAATCATTTTGACAAAAAGAAAAAAAAAAACATTGTGGCAGGCTGTCAGGAAACACAACGGCAGGCTGGTGATAGTGTTATTGATATCGATGCTTTCATTTTTGCAATGGGGCGATCATCGATCGGGCTGAGACTGAAAGAGAGGAACTCATCAGGTCAGCTGGTGATGATTCCCACAGGGTTTCTCAGTCTTAGCTGCAGGGGCCTCCTGAGGTCACAAAGTGTTAAATGTATGAAACAGTAGTTTTCTTTATTTACGCTTAGTCAGCAGTTTGATGTATTGAGTTTAAAATTTTTATTTCTCATTTTATTCCTTTGAATAATTGATTTGACGTCTTATTAACACCAATCAGCTGATGTTTGTTATTTTGATGATCAAAAATCTTCTTGTTTCCTGTAAGTGCAAAATGTTCATTTCTACAGTTATAGTGGAGTGTAATTGTGGATCAGCTGTGTCTATATGTTTTTTTTGTTTTTTGTTTTGTTTTTTTAACATGAAGATAGGAGATTTTTACCTGATAACTATGGAGGCTGTAGTGGGTCACTGTAACATAGATTTACAGTAATATAGTAACAGATTTATAATTTATATCAATATAATAACAGACATTCTAATCAATTAATCTATTAAAAAATTATATTAATTACAATTGTTTTGATAACACGTTACTTAAAGTAGAAAAACAATTATAATGGACCATTAATATTAGTAGTTGCTAATTCTGTTCTTTCTGTTTTTAAATGATTAATTAATGACTACACTATAAATTAAACCAAAAAATAAGACTTAAAAAGACTTTAAACTTTACTTTTTTTTATTCGATTTACCAACGTCTTTCATCATATTCCATATCTCAGGCTTTAACAGTCAGATTTAATGATCTTTTTATTCCATCTTATATATTAGTGTCTCATTAAAAGAATCCCGGGGCTCACTTCATGTGTTCATCTGACCTCCATCGTATAAATATGCAGTTCCTCCAACCTCCAAACAAATCAGACCAACACACACACTCTTCTTCTTCTGTCTGAGCTAAAAAGAGAAATGAAACTCTCTTCCTCTTCCTCCTCTTCCTCCCTCCACTTGCCTGCACAGAAATGTATTTCCATCTGAAATATTTGTCCTAACCAGGAGAGGAGACCCCCTTCACACACACACACACACACACACACACACACACACACACACACTTTCATATCCAAACACACACACTCTTAACACACACCCCCTCGCGGCTCGGCGAGTGTGATATATGTGCGTGGTTATCCTGGGAAATAAACTGTTAAAAGCAGCAGAAATAGCTTTTTCACAGACTGGATGCAGAGTCATAAATCTGAGCGAGACGGTGGCGGCGGGAGCGAGGGCGTCTCTGGGTCGTCAGCTGAGGTCTCAGCGCAGCGGGGAACAGTTGAGTTTATTTATGTGTGATTACACCCAGAATCCATCTGGGCCAGAACCAGCCTGGCTGCTTCTCAGTGAGGACGTGTTGATCTTTTACTGTCTGATTTAAACGTCTTGGTCTCAGGAACATGACCACACTTCTCATCCCTCAGTTTTACTGTGAAACCCTTTTTTTTTTTTGTTGACCAAAAAAGTTTGAAAAGTCCACTTACTAGATTCTTGTGGAGCATGAGCAGCCTTCATGTTAAATGCTTGTTATCATGGGACCAGACTTCTATATTTAGGTCATGCGAACCATTTCCATGACGATTGAAAGTAAATTAATTGTCCATGCCCTTAATTCTTGCCCTAAAATGACTGAATTCTTCCATTCAAGAGATTGTCTTCTTTCAATTTGTTCTTCACTGTCATTTAATTTCAGGATTTTAATTAAAGTTTCATTTTGTTACTGAACAAATGCAGGTTTTTGTTTTTCACACCACTGCCCTCCACATCAAAGAGGGGTGGGGGTGTGTTATTATTCCAGGGCAGGATGTATTAATTATAGGATAGATAGATCGCTAATTTGAGGGAAGGGTGAATCAGACATTTCCCCCATCACACTCACTGCTGGTGTCGTACTGTTAAAACAGTTGTTTTTCATTTTGTCTCCTCGCAGCTCCACTCAGTGGACTCTCTGCTCTGCACAACCTTAATACCAGTTAATCAAGAAGAATTATTCATTCATTATTATTATTATTATTATTATTATTATTATTGTTCATACCATTTTACAATCAGACAACCCTAATAAAGGATTAATAAATGATTCATAACTAGTATCATATATATGATTTCATTTCATTTCATTTATAAGCTATAACAAATTAGATAAAATAATAGTGAGCCCACACGTCTCTGTACGGTTCAGCCTCATGTCTCATTAGTTACTGAGCTTTCTTTGTTTTCTCCATCATCAGCATTTGTAGCTGCTGCTTCATCATGTTTGTTCAGTTACTATCAATGAAGCACCGTCAGCATCTTAATGGTCAAACGCTTTCATCTGGCAGATCACATGATCACATCACATGAGCAGATTCATCCTCTAAGGTCTTGGCAGTGTTGGTAACCTCGACCTGCTCTCAGCAGCCGTCCTCGCTCTCATCACAGCTGTTGATCAGATTGTTCTGCTCAGTGGAGATCAACATGCAGATGCTTTTCAATGATTGGTCTCTTCTTCAGGACTTAAGCATCCAGGTAGAAGACAGGTGGGAACCTTCCTTTACCTGGTGAACTGCCCACCCCCATCCTTTGTCCCACTGTTCACATCTGTGTGATTCTCCCTCCATCATTTTCATGTTTCTTCATCTCATCTTTACAACCATTTATTTATCACTTACAAACATTTATAACTGGTAGATAATAAATAAATGTTGATGTCTTTTACACTTTAAAATAAGGCTTTGTTTACCAGTTTTAAATGGTAGTAACTCATTAAAGAGATTAATGCGATTAATGAGTAGTAAGCACTTTGTAACTGACGTAATAGATCAAATGTTGAGAATGAACAGCTGTTTATTTTGTAACAGTTGTTGTGTGAGGGAAAAAAACCAAACTTTTCCATCATCCCATCACGGCCCAGCTCTGTTCCTGGGGGTTTAGTTTCTTCCACTCTACGTTAATATTAAAGATTCATCTCTTCCTGTAAAGCAGGGGAGCTGTGTCTACTTTTACTGCACCCACATTTTCACAACTAATCACATTTTAATGGAGTTTCTAATTAAGAAAAGCACATTTTTACTGTCTGCTTCTGAATCTGCATCATTTCTGTATTTGCACATCTAATGTCAGCATTTATTTTGAAGTATCTCAGGGCTAACTCTAAAAATGGAACAAGATACTGCAGGTCTGCTGCTTTACTGTCAAAATAAAAGACAGAACAGGGAGAACTGGACTAAAAGAGGCTAAATCTGACTAAATTTAATATTTGTGTGATATGTGTCCTACACATTTAGCTTTGCCATATTTCTTTACAGTAACAGTTAAATGCAGCTGCCCCAAATGCCTCAGCACTCTGCCAGAGTTTACTAGCAAACAGGATTTAAATGCTGTGATAAAACAGGTTCCTGGATGGTTGATGTCATCAACCTTCAGGATACAAACAAGTGGCTCCAATATCTTCTCTGTCGGGTTGAATATAAAAAGATGTTGTGTTGTGATAAACTGGCATTTTGAGTTTTTAAAATGAGAACACAAACGGATCTGGTAGCATTTTCGTTCCTTCACAGCTGAAGGGATCGCTCGTATCCCTGGATGACAGCCCACCCCCCACCCCCGGGCGAGAGCGCTCCATCGATGCAGGAAAACAGATTCCTGCTGGTTGCACTGTCTCGCCTTCAGGATACAGACCTTGGACAAAACACAAGAAAATAAACCACACTGTGTCTGGACCTGTACCTTCACACAGAGGGAAAACAACACATTATCCGCTTTGTCTTTCAGAAAATAATATTTCTGATTCAATTGAATTGAAAACCTTTCTTCCCCGCCTTCTGGCTCCTTTGGAGGGATTGACAAAACCACCGTAGTCTTCCTCCCGTCAGTCCACAGACCGAAACCTCATCTTTACTGACAGCTGAAGGCACAGCTAATTTTCCTTGAGTTCAATTCAATAACCCAACAGACTGAGACGGACAAAAACCTTGACTGCCTGTTTCCATATGAACCTATGATAGAAATAGACGCAAAACAAGAGGGTTGCTTTCCACCTTGTTGGTGAGTAAAGGAATTATGTTTGACGATTAACTCACAACGTTTTATCTAGACTGGTGAGTAATGCTAACGTTAGCTATGTAGCAGAGATATTTGAGAAAAGAGACCACACATTTAGAATCATTTCCTGTATCTGCGTCACGTGAGGTTCACCACCTCCCCGCCCCTTTAGAAGTCTAGCGGCGGGTCTGAGATTCCAATGGGATAAGTGAACATGAACACAGATTATGACTGATTCTTTCGACCCGTAGTCACTGAAATAAATATTGGACTCGTTTTTCACCAACCACAGATCTCCAGAACATTCTGAATGAGAAATGAGCTTTGTTCGAGACATGTCTGTCTCAGCAACACACTCTCTCTCTCTCTCTGGCAACACATAACTTCTCTGTTCACAGCTGCAGTGCTGCTGACTGTTTAGAGGGACCAGAGACAGTTATCTCTGGATGGACATGAGACCATAAATTAAAATTACACTTACTTTTCCTTTCTTATATGTATTTATATGTTTGAGATGATATATTTCATATATAAATATTTAACCAGTAGAACATATTTGTGCTATTTATTTATTTGTTTAAGCCAAAATGTCAAACATTTGTCAGGATTTGTTGCTTTTCTTTATTATACATGATGGTAAACTGAATATTTTTGAGTTGATGAGACAAAACAAGAAGTGTGAAGACATCACCTTCAACATTAGGAAATAATAACGCCCATTTTTCACTATTTTCTATATGTTAGGGTCCAAACAATGAATTGATAAAGAACATAATCATCAGTTGTGGCTCTGGTGTTATTCAACATGTATTATTGTGCAGGGCTCAGTGTTGCAGGCAGGTTATAGACAGACGGTACGTGTTGATCCTCTGTTTACTCCGACACTTGCTCCAGGCCCCTCCGCCTCGAACAGCAGGCCAATCGCATCACACCACACTACTCGCCGTATCTTGAACCCGCTCACCCCGCGGTGCGGCTGACATGGAACATTGCCATGGAAACACGCGCAGACTAGGTATGACTGGTGATCCCTGACAGGACTACAGCAGGGAGGGAGGGTGGGAAGCAAGCAGCTGTCGCCATGGTGATTCTGAGATGGAGGGATGCTCCAGTGAGAGTGGAATGAGCAGCTGTTGCCATGGCGACGCACAATGCATGTCATCCAATGCTCAGTGGAATGAAGGGAAGAGGGGGAGGGGAGGGGCGTACAATGATACAGCACCTCATTAATGTGCTGCATTTGACTACTCTGCAGAATAAGCTCAGACAATAACCTCAAATTTACCAATACAGGCATGAAGATAAGATTGATTATCAAATAATTGCTCATGTCATTTTTTTTAAGTGAAAGTGCCCAAAAGTCAGTGGTCAAAGATTGTTAGATAATAAAAAAACATTTGCTGCTTTTTGTTTTTATGATATTAAACTAAACATCTGTGGGTGGAGGACTGATGGTGAAGGTGATGATGAAAGAAGCTGTCTGAAGCCGTCAGCTAATGAACTAATGAAAATCCCAGAAGTGGAGTTACATGGGTTTAACACCACAGGAATGGGGGCTGAAGTCACCTGATACAACTCAGTGTTTATTTGGTGCTTTCAATATATTAGTCTGTGTGACATTAATATCATGTGTGGACACCTGAACGTGACAGCCATGTGTGATAGTTGAATAAAGCCGTGCGACAGGCGTGAGTCTGCCGCCTCCACTTCAGCCACATTCAATCTGAAGGTGCTTTCAAACAGCGAGAAGCTGCAGCTGCGTCTGCCGCCGGCCAGCGTCCATGTCCTGTATGAATGGACGACAGCAGGACAACAACCTCTCTCACTACACACTGCTGCTGTCTGATCACTTAACTACACAGAGCAGATTGTTAGTTAGCAGATAGCAAAATGACACAATTATTAAAGCACATTTTGCTAATATCATAAACGGACTTTGAAGCTGATGTTGCTCCAGTACTGACATCTTCACCTTCATCCATCCGTTCATCAGGAGTAACGAAAAGCGTTGTCAATCCAGAGAGAGGCAGACGCCACATTCGTCCACTCGCTGCTGCGCGGTCGTCATATGCTAAAAACAAAGGAGGCGGGGGTGAAAGCACCTTCAGTGAGGTTAGCTTGGTTGATGTTGGGTGATAAGATCTGACTCACAGTCGGCGTTCCAGTCCGGTTCATCTCAAAGGTGTTCGAGGTTGAAGTCTTAAGATATTGCGTTCACAAGGCCAAAATCATGTTTTGTGAGGTCACCTAGACCTTGAACTTTGACCTTTAGCAACCAAAATCTAATCACGTACGTTCTTGAGTCCAGGGCGAACGTTTCAACCAAATTTGAAGCAATTCTGTCTAGGCGTTACTGAGATATCCTGTCCACGAGAATGGGACGATCAACCAAACAACCTGAAAACAAAATGGCTCCGGCTCTGACCGTCGCCAGCGTGGAGGCATAAAAAAAAGAATTGGCGTTGTCATGTTGAAACAGGAAAGTTACGAGCACAAAAGTCGTCGTTTAAAGTAACATTATATTATGTAGCATGAAGTTTTCCCTTCATATGAACCGCGGCCCCCACAGTGTGTGGACAGGGTTTTCGCAGAGTCTCCATCCATTAACATACGTAACCAAGGAGACATCGATGACCGAGCTGCTCTGACAAACACAGTTGTTTCTGTGTGTGTCAGCCTCCGCTCTGACGGATGTTGGCGTTGTAGGAAATTGTGTCGTAGCTCTGAAACTGGCTTCGTCGTTAATGGGCCGATGTGACCTCTGCTGCTGAGGTCGGGCGCAGAGCGTGGGACAGTTGTAAACATGTAATGTTACAGTCTGTCACGTTCACCGACAGAGAATGTCCAGCTTCGTTTGTCATGGTCAGATCTGCTGACAAGGTTTCCATGTCAGAAACACCTTCAACTCATCTCTGGCACACACCATCCTCGTCCTCTTTTTTTTTTTTTTATATATATATGTCTGACCATCTGCGTCATCCGCCTCTACTGTACTCGGCTGGAGCGGTGCTGCACGTCCACCACTGTGTTCCAGGATTAACGAGCGGGCCTCCGAGCGTCGGCCGCCCCCGACAGGCCAAGGTCAGCGCAGTGATTTCTAGCACTGTCAGGTGGACGTGAGGCCTCTCTGCTCTGTAATGAGCCTCTGCTTCGCCAGAGAAAAGACTGAGTGTGAGTGACAGCGGCCACCTCTGGTAGAAGATCAGACTGTAGAGAAGTGTACCTTAATGAACCAATGAGTGTCTCCTCCTGCTCCTCAGAGCAGCTCTGCTCTCTGCGATGAAAACCTCTTTAATTATTATACTTGTCTTTTCCTGTGAGGACTCTTGACAAACACACTTTAGTTAATGTGAAAGTGGAAACATACTTCCAGGATGACTTCCTTAAGACATAGCGCTTTCATCCATAGCTTTTTCTCAATTCTGCCTCTTGCTGAAGTGGGACAGCACTTCAGCAACAACATAAACTGCTGCTTCCACATGGGAATGGAACAGCGCTCACCTGTGTCATCTTCATCCATCCACCACAACCTCCTTCTGACGTGGATGTTATCTCTCTTTATACTACGTCACTCTGCTCCTGTCATAATTACTACGACCACTAAACTTCCCCTAGCAACAAAACCTAACTATGGGTCATAATAACCTGCTGCACAGACGACCTATGGGCTCGTCAGTCACTGTGAGTCATAACGTGTTCAGGTCTTATTTCAAATGTGGATCCGCTGTCTGACAGCATTACTGAGTCTGGACATATAAAAGTTATTTGTAGCCACATCACATTCTCAGTCCATGTCAAAAGAACCAAAGCACATCAGCAAAAACATATATCCCAGTGTCTCGGGTGTTTATTTACTCCTGTTGATTTTTGTGCTCCAGTATTTTTTTTTTTTATCTTTAATGTTCTGTAAATTGCATTTGGAAATCTAATCTGAACCTGCAGTGTTTCAGTCAGGGGGGCAGGACTCTCCTGCTCCATCACCACAGATTAAAGCTGATAAGATGTAGTAGTGGCTTTAATTAAGCTCTAAATACACATCTACAGCAGCTCCTAAACTGTTGCCCCGACTCATGTAAACGGTTTGTTTACATGAATGCTGAATTAGAGGCTAACGAAGCCGAGCGACCGAGACAAGGCTATGATTTATCTTTGTAGGCCCAAGAAATCAATATTTAGTAGCAAACAGATCATCGTCTGTTGTGCTGCAGCTAATCTGCTGTTCCTGGAAATGAGACAAGCCCGACTCCACATCTGTCTCTCAGGGTGGAAACATTTTCCTCAGACCTCAATCTGTGCTTGTTTGATCCAATAAAAAAAAAAAAAAACTACACATGACATTTATACTCAGCCCGTGGAAATGAAATTAACACCCGCTCGCCATGTTATCATTTGTCTCTCATACTCTCAAGATAAAAGATGAATGATTGAAATACTTTATCCGGCTCTGTGTATTGTCAGTGACGGCCCACCGTGTTTTAGTATGTGTGGCATTTGTACTCCAAGCCAATAGAGTGCATTAACACACGGTGTTTTTGCATGTACACAACAAACTAAACATGTCATTTCCTGCTTTGACTGTTATTTCCAGTTAGAGACTGCAGAGAAGAAAACAGCATCTCACCCGTCAAAATCATTTAAAACATTAAAATCACTAAAAATGGAGATACAAGTTTTTTTTAACCAATAGTTTATTTCTTTAGATTTTTTCTTTCCTTCTTTCTTTAGATTTTGTTGGTGTCTAGTTACAGCGCTGAGTTCATGAAGCCTTTCCTGCTGCTCACTTGTTCTGAACAAAGAAGCTTCCCCTCACTAAGGACACACAGACTAGAGTCAGTAGTTTCAGAAAGGCTGAGGCAGTAAATTGAGATTTCATTTTGAGTCATCACTGACAACTGTTGAGTTGCTGAACAGTAACTGTGTCATCTTTAAAGGTCCATATATTCCAAAGGTAAAACCAGCCTTCAGGACTTCTGGAACTTTATGATGTCACAAGCACCAAGCCCCTCCCACTTAGATCCACCATCCACCGTTGCAGGATTTGGTTTCTCTGAGTTTTTACCTGAAATCTGCTATATTATCATTGGATCGCTCAGAAAACAGTCAGCCAATCAGGCGAGAGGCTCAGAGGCTCCTGTTGTTAGGGAGCCTCTGAGCCTCTCTTCTGATTGGCTCACAGACCTGTTGTTACTAGAGCTCCCGAGAGAAGCCTGAGAGAGGAGAACACAAAATATATCTTCTTATGGATCAACACTTCAAATAAAACACAGGAGAAGTGTAAAATATGAGACCTTTAAAAAGTGGAGCAATGAATTGTGGGATTATTTTTGGTTCCACTGTGGAAATTAAGAGCATGTTATACAGTGAATAAATTTACATACTCAGAATTCGAACACTCTCAAAGTGGCCGACAGTAAATATGATGGTGATTTCGGTCAGTCAGTCAGATAAAGGGACAGTCAGACCTCAGGAGTTAGCGAGCTGAAGCGTATTTGTGCTAATGAACGGCGCTGTAGGCCCGGCTGACACTGATCGCTTACACCACCTCCCTGCCAAGCCAGTAATGGCTTCCCCGGCCTCAAGGACACTCAGGTGACAAATTACAGCCCTCGGCCAGCGAAACCCTCGGAGACCCAGTCAGGCTCTCTGCCAATCACATGCACTGAGTGAAAAGTTCCTGGCTCGTTGGAGGCCCTGCTGAATTACACAGCTGTGGACCATTGAACGTATGTAACTGTTTGTAGCGCCTCATCCAAACGTTTGATATCCATCGTCACACAGCTCCTTTAGCTTTTTATAAACAGTATGTTTTCACTTCATCTGTCTTAATAAAAACTAAAACATAGTGAGGTTTTCTGTCTATATATGAAGATAAACTAGCAGAGCATCTACAGCTGTTCTGGAAAGTAAAATCTGAGGATAAAACAACCATTATTCTTCATATTATCCAAGAACTACAACTCCCATGAGCTGAAAGATGAAACACCTGGGATGTGTTGTTGAAAACATTGAGAATCACTGATGTAGATGTTTGTTATCGGGATTTGACCAATCCCAGCAATGAATCAGCATCGACTGAAACCGACTAAAATCGACTGATCGCTCGTCTGTTTCCTCCAGATATGCCAGCCGTAAAAAAACACCCAGCATGCACTCTTCATATTCCTTAATTCGCAGCTGCCAGCAGGTTAGCATAAAGATATACACCAATGTGCGTCAATGATTAATGCTTACTGCCCTCAGATGAACGTCTACTTACATCAAAGATATTCAAATCTTATTTTAATAAATGAAACCTGTGATCAGCGACATCCTAACATCATAAAGAATCATGTTTGAGAAGGAAAATGTGTCAGCAAAGGTACAGAATGTAAAATAAACAGAAACGTGGTGAGTACCTGCTGTATCAGAACACCCCCCCCCCTCCCATCACCATGTACGTGTCAGGATGAAACCATATGGACATCACATTAATTTTCATTCCCCTCACATCCAGTCAGAGACAGCTGATTGCATTGACGCTCGCTCCTCGCAGACGCTGACGATAATTCACGGCTCTGGAACTGGGTCAATAAGTCTGCTTTCATAACTGCAGTAAACACACACAAATGGGTGCTCATTAAAAAGCTGCAGGATTGAGCAAAAGCCAGACACACACACACACACACACACACACACACACACGCACACTCACCTCCACCCCTTCCCTAGGGACGAGTAATAATGTGATTTTTCATCATCAGTCCTTTATACCGCTAATAAGTTGAAAACAGGCCACGAGTGTGACGGCGAGCGGCGGCCGACTGATGAATGAGTTCAGTGTCAGAAGAACAGTATTGATTGATAAGTGAGCGATGTCCGTATTAGTCGTCATACCACAGGTCACAGTTACTGAGGACTTTAATCCAGATATAGACCCACATTTTCTTTACTCTGATTTTACTTTTTCCTTCACTGTCCTTCTTCCTTTTTTTTCACTGCCTCTGTACTCCCTCTTTCTCTTTTATGCTTTTTTCTTTCTTTCTTTCTTTCTTTCTTTCTTTCTTTCTCCTTTCAGCTTCTAGCCTTTTATCTGCTCTTCCCTTTTAGCACTTCTGTCATTCTTTCTTTCCCTCGTCACTAATTTCCCTTCTTCTTTTTTGCCCCCTCTGTCCTTTCTGCCTTTCATTTAATCCTTTCTTCTTCCTCTCTCTTTTCTTTTTCTCTTCTTTCCTTGTGAGCTGTATTCCCTTTGTTCCTTCTTCACCTGACCTGAAAACATTATAAACTTTCACTCATTTGTCTTTAATAAAACTGTTGAAAACTTTCACAGAAAGATTTTATGCCTGAACGTTTTTCCACTTTGCTTGTTACTCATCCTCATTCAAGGATTTGAGTCTCTAGAACCTGCTTCAACCATCAGATCCTTCATCCCTCGTTGCGTTTCAGTTCAGAAACATTGGGATTTTACTGAGGTGTGACTCTGGCAGCCATATTTGTCTTCCATTAGCGAGGGAGCAGACAGGCGTTACTGAACCTCATTTTCTTTGGAATGACCCTAATTATACGGCCAAGAAATCTTAGATAATTAGCCCTCAGGATTTTAGATTTGGACCTTAACTCCCCAAAGATGAGGTCAATCAAGTGCGTCAGTTTCTCTCCTGCAGATGAAAACTGAGGGAAAAGTCACTGTTGTTTTAAAATAGAGGACAGGAACAGCTGATGGATCTGAATCGCTCTGAACCACCACGTGTTCATCTCAAGTTTACAATGTGCCACCGTAGCTCGTCATGTTGTCTGAAGGCTCGGCTTAATGGACCTGAATTGTTCTGATCTGTGCGATTTAGAAAATAAAAGCCCCTTCCTGTCAGGCCTCTGCTGCTCTGATTGGGCCGTTGGCGGCGAGCGGTTCGATCACAGACACGGCGAGCTGGCGTGGTGATTGATCTGTGTGCGCTGTTTCCATTTCTCCGCCTGTCGCCTTGTATCAGCGGCAGGACGAGGCGCAGGGACAAGTTATGACCCAGAGTGACAGGAGCGCAGTGATTTTCAGAGAGGTTTTACTTTAGCAAGGCCTCAAATACACCTCAACTGTCAGAACGCCTCAATCTGTTCAACTTTGAAAGTCCTGCTTTCCCCTCAACCTGTGGTTTTCCCCCAGTGTACCTCACTGTGAGACGAATCCCTGGTGTAGCCTTGGGATTCCCAGCCTACGTTATTGTTTCAGTCCGGCCCTAAATGGAAGGGATGAGATGCCTGATTTCCTGCTTTCTACCAAAATAAAATGACTAAAGCACTTTTAATTAGAGAGAATACAATGTGAGTGCACAGTAAAGTCAAAATGTTCGAGTTTATCCAGTTATATTTTTTTAAATTAATGTAACTCTATGTGCTTCTCAGCTGCCATTTTTTTTCTTGTAATGTTCTTATCCAGATGTCGGAGTTTATCTCTCTCTGTGCGACCTCACAGATGAGCTCAGTTCATCTCGTCTAAACCAGAAACAAGACCGGCGTGGAAACTTTAATCTGCGCTGCAGTTTTTAGCCGAGTGACGTCCTCGCTCATATCACAGATGAGCGCTACTGAACTCCCATAAATCTTTATTGAACAGACACAGAAGGAGAGATTAAACGAGAGCCTCATTGATCTCCTCCAACTGCTGACTTCTGTCCCATGAGCCTGGGGGGGGGGGGGGGGGGGGGCACAGATGATGACTCAATGGTGGGTCTGTAAAAGTCAATTTGATTGGCTTGTTCCAAGGCCAGGAAGCTTGACAATCCAACAGTTGCATCAGCTACTAAAACCCCAAACTCCCCCTTCGACTTACAGTGATTCACCCAACAGGTAGACGTTACAGTGATAGATCGAGCTCATCACGAGGAAACTCACTCTCTCTCTCTCTCTCTCTCTCTCTCTCTCTCTCTCTCTCTCTCTCTCTCTCTCCCTGTCGCTGTGGCTGTCTCTGCTGTAACGCCCAGTTTACAAATGTTCCACAACTGGCTCTAATGTGTCACATTAATTCGACTAATTACCTTGTTTGTGTTGTTTAAAAATCAATCAGGGAACTAGCAAACACACAGTGTAAATGAATGAAAGTCAACACCAGCCTGTGTTTACAGACGTAAATATGTCTTTTTATCAGCTGCTGTGTGATTAAAAATGGACAGAGAACATGTTTGTGTCTTTACAGAGTGGTGTAAGTTTGCTGTCAATTACTATTTTTCCTTCAAAGTCCTTTAAAGAAAAGACAATGAAGAAGTTTTTGGATGGGTTGTTATGAAATTAATAATTAAGTCCTTCATGCTCTCCAGAGGATGAATCTCTCGTAATCCTCCGACTCTGCCTTCTCATCCAGTGCAGGGCTGGGTGGCAAACTTTCAAACTTCTCTAGACCGACCGAATTGGTTCGATGCTCTCGATGTTCAAAACATGCCTTATCATTTAAAGTTTGATACCCGGGGAGTAGATGAGCAAATGTCATCAGTGTCAGCGAGCCAATAAGAATGCAGCATGCTTGGACCAAGATCGAATGATGTTTGGGATTATTATTATTATTTAGACGTACAAAAAGGCCGAGCTTAAAAATAAAACAAAAATTTTTACCGTAATGTGTGTTGTAATTTAATTTTTGTTAAAATAGATTTGATAAATCATTAAGTATCGTTACAAATTTGTATCATTATCAGTACCAATATCAGAAGCCCTAACCACAAGCCAAATTCTGCTTGTCAATTTTTTTCCGAACCCTAAAGATCATATGAGTAAAGGCTTTTTGTGATGACATAAGAAATAGACTGTAAAATAATTTAACTCTTGTGTGAGTGTGACGCTATCAGGATGGCTCTGATCTGCAGCTCAGCAGCAGGACTCAACATCAATGTGTTTATACTTGTCAGTGAAGCTGTCAGCTGTCATGGTGCTGATGCTGAATGTTGGAATGGGAAACCCCCCCCACACACACACACATACACACACACACACACACACACACACGCATACAGCTGCCACCACATCCAGAGGTGAGGATATTCCCGGTCAAACCTGGTGTTCTGCATGATCAGCAAATCCCAAATCACAGCCTGAATATCCTTTTTTTTCCCACCTCTGAGCTGCC
>NW_019525531.1:1328436-1333688 GCF_002814215.2 Seriola lalandi dorsalis | reverse complement strand
GGGGGGCAGAGGAGGAGGGGGAAGGTGCCGCCGGAGGAGAAATCCATCACTTCCAACGTGGCTTCCTGTCGGATCACTGCAGAGGCCTGTGGATCTGACCTGTTGTGATGAGGTGTGCTGTTACTGGTCTCTGGTGTTGTACCATGAGACAGAGCTCAGGGAGAATGACTCCAGATCCCTGAGAGGGAGCAGCCTGCCCTCTGCCCAAAGTAAATAAATACCTAAATAATCCATCCATCAAGTGGTCAGTGAAGGTAAAGCCCGGTGTGAGGCGGTGCAGCGCCAACAGTAGGGACTGTGTCGACACTTCTTACCGTCCACTACAGGACAAAGACCAGTCTGCTGTACCCTGTGATATGTTAAAGAGTTAGCTGGTAATTATACGTTTTTGTCATATTTGACACTGTCATTTTGTTTATATTCAATCATACTATTAGTACTTTTATGGATTATGAGTATATTTGTTAAATATACCTGCTAGTTTGACAGTTTCTTTGACTCTCGTCTTTCACTTCACAAGCAGCCCAGCAGAGAGCAGGTCCCTGCCTCAATGTGACATTTGCCGGGATTGATTTAGCTGTTACGTGTTTTGAGGTCATCGGCTGAATCAGATCAGATCAGGCTGGACTGGAGCTATGCTGCTGACAGGAGCTGGATTATATGATGTTTAAGTCACTGTGGACATGATTATTCCTTGAGGCATTTAAAAGCTGAAGATGGATTCACTCCACCTCCGTCCACCGCTGTCACCGTGTCGTGAAGCCGCCTCCAAACTTCTTCTCAGATCCTCGTCTGGATAAAGATCACCATCTCTCATCTCGTCCTTGTGACTGGAGTCATTAACAGCGCGCCGCCGTCCTTTCCCACCAATGTTTGCATATCGCCGGGCAAATTAACTGTCAGAATTGCATCGTCTGCACTCTCTTTATTGAATCTCACCGGCAAATTGGTTGTTAGGAATCCTCAGGGGTGGTATCAGCATCGGGGGAGCCCAGCAGGACTAGAGCCTCCGCTGGGCCGAGGGATGGAAAGTGGATTAATGGAGAGAGAGAGAGGTGGGCTGCTCTCATCATTACTGACACATGACCTTTAATAACAGATAAAAGCATCCATCCAGGGCTGGATTCAAGCTTAAATAAACACATCAGCTAATAAAAATGAACTCATCAGGGTAGGTTTGGGGAATTTGCTACATACAGTTGGCTATGTTGTTTATCTCGTTGTTGCTCCTATGAGCTATTCTCCGCCTACAGTAACTGACTTTTTGTCTCCACCAGCTCGTCTTTAGCTGCTACATGATAAGACTTGGACCCCCCCCCCCAAAAGATGTAAATCTTGTGAGACAATGGAGGATTAGTTGTTGTAGAGATATGGTCTGACATCAATATAGAGTTTATCATTTCAGTTTAATAGTCTTTGGTGTTTTAGCTTGATATTAGTTTCTATAATAGCCGCCTCTGTTTTCATCAGTTCCGGAGTTTTACCTGGGTGGGTAATAAATATTAAAATACATGTGTACTGAGGGCTCAGTAATTTTTATCAGCAGTGGTGGAAAGTAATTAAGTATATGTACTCTAAGTGCTGTACAAATTTTGAGGTACTTGTACTTAAATCAAGTATTTCCGTTTTGTGCTACTTTTTCTACTCCATTACATTTATTTGACAGTTTAAGTTAAACAAGCAGAATACTGTAAGGACTGTAAAACGTTTATGTTTAAGCGCCAGTTAAGTTAAAAGCAGGTAAAAGTAATCGAATGACAGATCAAGCACAGCACTGACAGCTCACACTTTTTTCACTCTTTTTTCTTTTTTCTTGCTCTTTTACACTCAGTGTCTGTTCTTCTGTTCTTCACTCAGTCATGTAAGTGCACATAAGTGGCTGTGATGTGTAGTTTGTGAGGGCAGTGGAACAGCGCTTCATCTTATTGTGATGTGCTGCTTATTGCTGCTAAGTTGACACAGATGCAGTTTAGAGAGTTAGAACCACTGAGCTTGATGATTTAAGTCTGATTTATTCACGTTTCAATACGAGCAAAGTGTTTGATCAGTTCTGTTTGGATGTTTCTGGAGAGATATTATTGTGACTCGTGTGTGACAACATGTAAGAACAGGATCGACCTCAGTGTTTCAGCTCATGAAGACGTGAGGCCCCTCTTCTGACTCGGACTGTCCTCTTTCTGTTTCCATTAGAGCCTTCTCTCCTGTGGAAATAGCTGTTACTAAACATGAAATCTCTCCACTGTAAATCTCCTACTTTGATTTAGAAAAAAAAAAAGAAGCTCTATTACCTTCACCACTTTCACCTGAGTCCCACAGATCGAAACCTTTGGCTTCTTTCATCCTGACTCAAAGAGAATGGATGGAAAGAAAATTCTCTGTGCGGTGTCTCTGCAGGTCTGGGTGTCTCTCTCTCTCTCTTTCTCTCTCTCTCTCTCTCTCTCTCAGAAACCCCTGGATTGCCAATCACAACACAGATTGGATTCCATGCTTCATTTATTTGTCCAATAGCAGCTAATGGAGTGTTGCAGTGATAGCAGCATTACACCGTCTGACTTTATACCACAGTCAGATTAATGTGGTGATGATGGTGGAAGGTGTAGCTGTCACCTCAGGACAGGAAATTATTGCTTCCATTTATTTATATTTTTGTTTGTTTGGGTTTTTTTTTTCAAATTTCAATTTTTTTTTGGCAGGGCTTATTTTAACTTGATGAAGTGTCTGAAAAGTTGTAGGATTAATTTGCCTTTTTTTGCATTGTTATTTGGAAACTTACAGTGTTTGGGTGCTGCTCCTGTTGCCTAGATACTGTTGAGCAAGGCACCAGGCAGAAGATGCATGTGGTTATACATGTTACATCCCAGCCCTCATGGTAGTCAACTTAAACCCACAATAGCTATACAATACAATAATATAATTATTTTTATATTTAAAAAACACCTGAAACATAAAATACAATAATATTATTATATATTTAAAAAATAAAATAATATAATTGTGTATTATTATAAGGAACAACTGACATATAAGATATAACAATATAATTATACTGTTGGACGATAATATTGTGCATCGCGATATTTGGACTGTATTGAAATATTAAGCCTAGTCTCTTAACACCGTGAGAGCGTATAGCTTCCGAATTTCACGTTGTCTGTAGAGCGTTATTGCTCGGCGACCGTTTGCGCTAGAGACGTGCCGTTTTTTTCTCCTAATACTAGACGATCGGCGCTTTCAATCAAACTCCTGATCGTTCGTGTCATTACTGACTAAAATAGAGACACTTACATTAAAAGTTATTCAATATCAATTCAAATTCAATCTATTGGCTCCAGTGGGTGAGGTCACAGCCAATCAGAGTGTCTGATTCAGAAGCTTGGCCTGCCTTGGTTTCATACCCAGACTGAATGGGAGCAGTGCCTTTTTACTCTGATATCAAAGTGAGGAGAAGTTGTTTGGAGTTTATTGAAGTGGCAGAATAAAGACAGAAGGATGTGACAGTCACATATTTAGTGCAGCGGAGGACTTGGAGCTGATTTTTCAAGGACCAGACAAAAAACTCCCATAAATACTGCTCCAGAGAATGAGCTTATCTCCTGAACACATGAAGATAGAAACTTCAGATCATCTCTAGAACAACTCAAACAAATAAATACAACTTTCTGTGTTGAATTTTTTCGTCTTTATTATGATTTACAGTGTTTTTATCATTAAAATCAGGAAAATTTCAAGGTTTGTTTTTTTGTTTTGTTATATGGGTTATTAACCTCTATTAAACTGTACTGGAGTCTTTATTGAGTGACATTTATTATCAGCTGAGGTTATGCTGATTCTAAATATGTGGAGCACTTGGTGAAACTGTTAAAAATGAAAGCGGATTAGAGTCAGACGGAACCTGGACTTGCCTCAGGAGGCCTGAAAGTTGCTCTGTTTGTTGTGTTGTGTGTGCACAGGTGTATGAATGTGAAACAGGAAACAATAAAAGACATATGAACCAGACTGACTCTGGTTTATGGCACACTGGGTTTCGTTATATCTCTTAATGCATTAAATAAAATGGAAAACAATTCAAGTTCAGAAGACTTTGGTTAATCTTTGTGAACATCATTTGCATGTTCATGTGTTATTTTCTTACCAATGCTGTCCCACCCTCTGATTTCCACCTGGCTCCTCTTGATGTTTCGGGTCTAATGTGAATCGACGTCGCTCTGTGTGCCTTATTGAACAAACTATTTGAAGCAGAATAGGAAGCTGACTGTGTTGCAGATCAGTATCTGTTGGATCATATCGAGTTAACATCGATGTCCTCCGCTTGCTCCGGGATTATCTCTGTCCTCTAGATAACTTTGAGGAGAAATGGAAGTCTGGTCAAACACCTGATTTTGATTCCTTTAAGGGAGTCGACGCAAAAACGCGAAGAGACGCACAAAAACCATAAACAAACCAGTACCAAGCGCTCACACATCGATCAAGACGCGTCTGCGAATCTCTCAACTATCATTTCCTTCAGGTGGATTATGTAAAAGTCTCTGGGCTGTTTGGCTGTAAAATATTCATTCTGTTATGGTTGTGCAGCACTTGAGAAACATCTAAGAGATGTCATCACTGAATGGCAACACAACAGGCCTTGAATGATTCAGGGTGTAGAAATCAGGAGGAAGAGGGTGGATGTTTAGAGAGCAGAGCAATCAGGAGTTCTTTAGGTCCACTTTATTAGATTTGAGCAGATACCTACATAAATGAAAGATTATAGATTATAGTTTTAAGGCTAATAGTCAAAGAAACAAAATAATATACACACACATAAAGGAAAAAGTGTATAAAATACAGGAACCACGAACCCCATCCCAACCCTCCCAGAGAGAGGTCTGCCATGTGGAGCACCTTACAGAAAAACCACATGAATTTCACATGTGCAAAATCACATGTGAAATGTGTGGAACACATGTGCCGTCACATGGGAAACGTGGTTTTGGAACATTTTGGTGGTGGAATGTGTGAAGTAAATTCTCATGTGAAACCTTTGCGATTACATGCGAGACATATGTACATGTTTGTTGTTTGTTTACCTGCTTGTCAGTTCGCATCATTACTGAACTTACGACACTTAATGAAAATGGTACGGTGAAACTTTGAAAATCTGCAGAATTTGTGTCATGTTACAACCATACATGCACCACGTGCTGCAGCTTGTGGATCACGTGCGGAAAACGTGAAAATCATGTGGTTTTTCTTTAAGGGGGGGGGGGGGGGGG
>NW_019525531.1:1314269-1328416 GCF_002814215.2 Seriola lalandi dorsalis | reverse complement strand
GGGGGGGGTCACCTGAATCTATCCAGTCAACAGGTTTGTGAGTGTGTTCCGATCCTCACACTGACGACAAGACAACAACAGAAAAAAAAGAGCGACATATTCCAGTAAAAGGGGTGTTTTACATCATAATAGTATAACAACTAAAATATGTAAGCATGCGTGTTAAAATCCTTATATTCTTCTATAGTTACCTGATACCTTATATATATTTATTATGTATTTGCACCTTTGGTAGAAACTTTATTTTTGACTGATGTTAAATATCTGAATTGTTAATTAAAAGATGTAGATTCAAATATTAAATTGAATTACATTAAATTATTTTTTTTAAAAAACAAGTTTTCAGACGCTCCTTTCAGCCTTGAGTAGTCTATGCAGGTTTTCTTTTCTCCTAAGCTCTGGAGCACATCAAAACTAACTAACTTAGCAATTATTATTTATTGTCAATCAATGAACAACAATTAGCAAGATTTTAGTTAGAAAATCAACCTGAAACTATTAAAGTGAGTAAAGCAAGTTTCAAGTTTGCAGAAGGAAAAGTTCATGTAGAAATGCAGAATGAATATGTTTTTGTCAACAGATTTTAATATTGCAGACAATATAATAACCAGTGGGTGAATGTACAGGTTCTATTTCTATTATTTTGGGGTTAATTTTCCCAAATACTGTATTTATTTACTTTTTTCTTCACTTCTCTCTGTTTGCATTTTTAGTACAATGGATATAAAACTTTCACAGACTGGTCATTAGTTGGTGTCTGTTGTGTTGCAGTAAACTGTGACAGTCATTGTAATATCATTATAATAATGCAGGATGCAGCTTCATGCACTGTCGTGCTTTGACAATGAGCCAGCGAGCTGCCCCCGGCTCTGCTAACCTCTCGCCACCGTAATCTCTGTTTTCCCAGAGTGCACCAGTCCGTTCTGCTGGATGAGTTGCACCTCAGAGGCCTGAGCTGTGAGAGCTGAGAACGAACAGAATAACTTCTTTTCCACGGAGCCGCTGGTGGAGGATATTGGACACGCGGCACTAGCTAAATGTTAATTGGAGGTGTTGCTGCGCGGCTCCACAGCTGGTTGAGTTTATTCAGTGTGGTTCTGCGTCATATATCATAGCAGGGTTGTTAACTCCAGACTGTGTGGAATACAGCCAGGGTGTACTGTAGTGCACAGGAAAATTTAAATAGCCCTTTGTACGTGTGCATCCAATTAATTTCTGCTCTGACGGCGCTAAAAATAGACGTTGGGGGAAAAGTCATTCAGCTTTTTAAAATGCTGGATTAAACTGTGTGAAAGTGAATGTTAGTCCTCACTCCTTACACACAGTACAACCACAACATGACTCCACCCACTTGTTTTTAGGGAACAAGGGAGGCAACACAAACCCAGATGTGATTGGTAATACAAATGTATTTGGTGGTGAGGAGATAAATAAAGATACAATCAATGACTGAAGGGAACCAAAGGGGGAAACAGGGCAAACGGGTGCTGCTAAATCAAAGGACTAAATATAACAAAAAGTTATTTTCTTCTGATTTTCTAAAGCAAAAATAAAATGGAAAGAAAACCTTTCTATCTGCTCTGCAAAAGAGACTTTCCTATGTGTTTGTATGTCAGAGTGGGTTTTTACACTTTGGTTTTTTTATTAATTAAACATGACGTGACATAACATGTTAAGATAAACGCCAGGTGACTTCCTGTCTTACCCGGTGGCCACGTTGGAGGATATTGCTGCTGTTTTTCAGCCCATCTCTTCTACAGGATAATTATTCGTTATTTTGTGTGCAGTTATATTGTCAGCTTGTTAGCTAAAACATGAGCGGGATAATATGCTTTTGGGCCTTGAGCACAGTTCAATGAAACCTTTTTAAAATGCAGAATTTCAAGGTAAACAAGCTAATATATGCAGCATTTGAATAGTGGAGGTGCCCATTATTTGGTTGAAGTCTCATGGATCCTCTGACATGATTTAACCGGTAACACCAGTGGATAGTAAAACCTGAAACATGTTTTTTTTTCTATGTAACCTTCAGATACAACGTCTTTGTCCTGGAGGTGTTCAGGATGTTTCCTCTTGTTCCTCAGGGAGTCGACCTCATGTGAAGTAATCCTGATAAACAGTTGGTTTCTCTAAAATGATTTTTGTGTTTTTCCTGGTCCCAAATAGAGTTATAGTCATATATAGTCATACAGAGTTCAACAAAAGCATGTGATATGTTCCTGTGAGTCAGGAAAAAAGCACTTTTTTACTCCTGGTACCCTAGCAGGTTATTTAAACTGGGAGTGAAAGAAACTCCAGACTGTTGGAGATGTAATGGGGGTGGCGGGGGAGCTAGTCCATGCATGATGGTCATGCCCACAGATACAAGCCTTTTGGACCAGAATCCACCAATATATCACAGAAATAGAGGGGATAGATTATAACCTCTGTCCAGAGCTATATACACTCAGAGGCCCAAGTCCATCGACCACATGGTAAAGCCTTTAGCTAACTGGGTTCAGTATCAAGTGTCATGAATGGCAAACAGATAATAATGAGAAAGCGGAAAGCTGCAGGAGGTCCGTTATCTCAGGAGTGGCTTTCAGAACCGGGTGAGGTGGCGGCTTTTGAAAGAATATCGTACAGCCTGATAAACGAGGTAGAAAAATACAGTGATGAATGGGGAATGTTCCTGTGATTTCACTCATTGCAAGGGACTGAATGAACACAATTTTTAAATTTTTTGTGTACTGTCCGTTTCAACATGTTATCATTTGCATCTGTAAATATTCCCCTTTGAGGTGGTGGCGGTTATGAATGTGGAGGGATGGATGTGAACACATGGACTCTATTTTAATGTTTATTCTACACGGACTATGATTCTTCATGTGACAGTGCTGCTGTGGACATTGGACAGGTTTTCTTTGTGTGTGTGTGTGTGTTGCTTGTCTTCTTCTCCTCTGTTGAATGCTGGTTGGAGACTGTTGTGTGTTCCTATTGTGGAATTATGAAAAGTTATAAAACTTAAGTCATAAAAAAAAGAAAAAGCACTTTTACTCAAACTTATAGGCCCTTTGTTGATGTCTTATTTAAAGTCAGCAGTGGAGATGTAGCTCCCTCTGGTGGTGAAGTTAAGACACTGTGTTACGGTGAGAAGGTGAATACAGTGAACGTACCCGTCTGTTTAACTGTTGATTTCCCAAAATAAACTTTCATCTTCTCTCGTGCTGCTGTGTTTTATCGTAGAGAAGGTGAAAAGCAAGTCCTGTGTGTTGTGCATGTGATCAGCTGTTGGTCTCACAGCTGGAGGATCTGAACTGTTTTTGTGTTTTTTCTGCTTCTCTGCAGGTTTTTAATCGTCCTGGGCTGTTTGATTCTGGCCATTCTCACAACATTCAGGGAACATGAGAAGGTGTCTGCGCACTGGCTGGTTATACTGGTAAGATCACTGGGATTTTCTTCACTTTGTGTTCAGCCCATTCAGTTTGTTTGTTGCTTTGTAAACATCTAAACATCTAGTTTTCCCTTTTTTTCTTTCATCCCCTAAAGCTCAATCTTTCCCTTTACTTCTGTGTTTTATTTGAAGTGTTGATCCATAAGAAGATATATTTGTGGTTTTAAGAACTAAAAACCATCTCAGTGTAGTTTTACATCTCCTCTCTCAGGCTTCTCTCTGGAGCTCTAGTAACAACAGCTCCAGAGGATGGCGGGTCCAGGTGGGCGGGGCTTGGGGCGCGACTGAGAGCGGTGACTGTTTTGTTGTGACATCACAAAGTTCAGGAAGTTGCAGTAAAAGCCAAAACTTCCTGCACTGTGACTTGGATGTCAGCCAACGCCGATTGTTTCCCTCCCGGTTTTTTCTTCCTCTGCAGGAGACCTTCGCCATTTTCATCTTCGGAGCGGAGTTTGCACTGAGGGTCTGGGCGGCAGGTTGCTGCTGTCGCTACAAAGGATGGAGGGGGAGGCTGAAGTTCGCTCGCAAACCCCTGTGTATTTTAGGTGAGGAGGTGGAGTCATAAAAATGTATGAGCTTTTAAAAGGGAAACAGAGCAGGACTTTCACAGTTCATAAATATCATCGTAGTGTTATGGGGAGAGAAGCATCCAGATATACACAAAAAAGGTATGAACCACTTGTTAAACACCACTTACCGTCTGTTCCATACAGACCAGTGCACTTGTTTTAAAAAAAGCACTGAGTCATTTGTGACCTTTGCCGACCTCTGTGATACACAAATACATAAACCAGTGCAGATCAGTATTGAATCACTTAAAGACAAATGGATTTTCTTCTTGAGTAGAAATAACTGTCTCATCTGAGTGTCCATCTGATGAGACACGTTTTCAAGCAAAAACCAGTTGACTTAGTGATTGTAGATATCTGTGTTATAGGAAACGTCTTGAACAAATTAGTATTTATCATTTGAAATCATTCGAAATTATCTTACACTGATAGCAACTTAAATATTCTAGCTTTCTCTTGTAACATTTGATACAAAGTTCAGCCTGACATACTGTATGTATGACTATAAAGCTCCATATTATCCTTGCCTCCTTTTATTTGCAGTGTTGATCCATCTCAATGTAGTTTTACATCTCCTCTCTCAGGCTTCTCTCTGAAGAGAGGAGGCTTGAGCCTCTCTTCTGATTGGCTTGGGGTATGACTGAGAGTGGTGACTGCTTTGTTGTGACATCACAAAGTTCCAGAAGTCCTGACGGCTGGTTTTAAGGCTCAGTGTCTGAATACAGGCTGTGTGCATTTCTCTGTAGACTGAGCGCTTTGATACTTTCACAGTATTAATATAGAACCTAGACCTGCTCTATAATCAAACAACACATGGACATCTGCCTTTAGACTATATGGATCTTTAGTGTAATCAGAGGGCAACTTTCATGACCAGATTATCACTATAATCTGACATGTAAAACATTTGTAATCTGTATCAAATGGTCAGAGGGAAGAAACTCATACTTACAGTTATGTCACTGGAAAGAAGAAAACGTCCACTAAACTGCTCTCATTGAATTTCAACAGTGTTCAGTCAGCGCTCATTAAGAACTAATTCCACAACTTTTCAAAACTTATTCATCATCTCATAAAGACTTAATAACCGTCTCGGGTCAGACTCATTAAAGATTTGATGAAAGCCGTGTGTAGAGAATCTTTCCTCAGTGACTTTGTCTCTGCCTCAGACATCTTTGTGCTGATTGCCTCGGTGCCGGTGGTGGCGGTGCGTAACCAGGGTAATGTGTTGGCCACGTCCCTGCGCAGCCTGCGCTTCCTGCAGATCCTGCGGATGCTGCGCATGGACCGGAGAGGGGGGACCTGGAAACTGTTGGGCTCCGCCATCTACGCCCACAGCAAGGTAAGAGTGGATCTGACTCGGTCATACACTGCAGATGCTACAATTTACAGATGTTCCCTGAATGCTTCACATGAAGGCAGTTGATAGATGCTTGATAGCCTACAGCTCAGAACATCTGGGACGCGACTAAGGAGGGTTTTGAGACAACAGCAGTGCACTATACAGTGTCTTTATGGGAGGTTTATGGGGTTTATGTTGGTCAGCCCCACATCAGGGGCTTTTACATGGAAGAAGAAAAGGATGAATTGATTCCTATCAGTGCTGTATTGATCTCCATGCTTATCTCTGCAGGAAGTGTGTGTTCAGGCTTTCGCTGTGTGCACCCCTCAGTTGGAAGCTGAGTTACACATTTGGCTCGTCTGAATCTGCATCTTGATTTGTGCAATGTCCAGCTATATGACAAAAACTATTTGTGTGTGTGTGTGTGTGTGTGTGTGTGTGTGTGTGTGTGTAGGAGCTGATCACAGCCTGGTACATCGGCTTCTTGTCTCTGATCCTTGCGTCCTTCCTGGTCTACCTCGTGGAGAAGGACGACGTCTCCATGGATGTGTCTAACAACGAGAACCCCACCGCTCAGCCCAAACCACAAGACTTTGACACCTACGCCGACGCTCTGTGGTGGGGGCTGGTATGTACATGAGAAAGGCCTCTGGTTGTTGCTTCCTAAGACAACGTCATCTCAGTGATAAATCTTCAACCATTTGGTGGAAATCAATAACCAGCAACCTTTTCGTCTTTAAAATCCCTACAATAAGAATATCCTAAATGCACTGTCTTGAAAGACCAGAAGCCAGGACCAACTAAAGAACCTCTTTATTTGGGGGATGATTCTTAGCATTCTTTATGTGTTTTTTTTAAAGTACTAAAGGTTCTTCATTTTTATTTAAGTATTTGGTGACCAAATCTGCAAGTCCAGTCCTTTTTTTCCAGGATACCAGGACTTCTTTGGTCTTAGATACTTTGAGACCGACTCATTTCCACAAAATCCAATTTGTGGTTGGTTAGTGAGACATCTTCAAAGTTTTGACTGGTTTTGGCTACAGCTCGGTGAACAGATTGTGTCTGGCCAAATGATCAACTGAGAAACTTGTGGCTGTGATCCAAATACAGGATTTCTGCCAAAAACCAATTATCAGATAATATTCTGCTGCATTCAAGTACCGCTGGGAATGTCCAATGTTTTAGTATTTAGAATTGTTTCAGTTGGCTGCTGAAAAAAACAGACATTTTGTTGGTTGATCCAGAGTGGAGGACAAATCATAAAAAAAGTGTTAGTGAGCCGGCAGCTCTTTGGAGAACAGTCCGGTGTTGGCTCAGCTTCCTGCTCTAATGAACGGCCTCTGGTTAGAGAAGCACCGATGCAGTTTTCTCAGCAGGATGGCCTCATTAGAGAGACTGTCATTCAGTTGAAGTTCAGTTCAAACATCTGCCTCGCTGAAGTGTCCTTGACCCTTTGAAATCAATGAACCGGCCATAGCGGATCGATGAGCAGAGCGAGGATCACGACCGACTTCCTCCACAGAACTGACAGTTACTGTTTAACAAATATCAAGAAGGACATTTATAGGTATTTCTGTCAGAAACTCTTAGAGATATAAAGTGTAATCTTCATTTGTCTGTTTTGCAGATCACTCTGACCACCATCGGTTACGGGGACAAAACCCCAAAGACCTGGGCTGGGAGACTGTTAGCCGGCACCTTCGCTCTGATCGGAGTGTCCTTCTTCGCTTTGCCTGCAGTGGGTACACACTCCTATATGTCTCATTACTGGACTCTACATGAACTAAAAATACACAATTGCTCACAAACTGCAGAGAGTTTAGATTCATTTGTTGAGAAATGGTGATTGATGAAGATAAATGCTAAGACTTGTAGGTCAAAACCTGGTACATGACTGGACCACGTCGCCTTTATCTGTTTGCTTCTCTCCTCCTCTCTGTGCTCACATATATAGTATTCTAACACAGCTGGATTCACATTAAAGGTGTTCTCAGTTTGAAACAGTGACTGAAAAGTGTCCCATTAAGACTACATGTTAACCAGCAGTCGCTTCCAAGCTGCTGCTAAAATCCTGATTTTATAACCACAACGACGTCTGACAACAATATAGAGACTGAGCTATGGTTTCAGCTGTTTACTTTAATAATGATCAGACAGAGAGAAAACTAGAAGCTCATTCACGTCTAGTCAAGTCAACTTTATTTCTAGAGCACATTTAAGCACAGCTTGAGCTGGCCAAAGTGCTGCTCAAAGGAAATTAAAATGAACAAATGTATAAAATAGGTAAAAACACAAGGAAAGCATAGCATGTTTATATGTTCCTGTGTTAAGTATATTTACTAACAAAAACAAGAAAATAACAAAAAGCACAATTATGAATAACAATGGACTAAAAGGTTAACACGCTAAACCGGACAGATTTCTAATGGCAACTGGTTCCATAATTTCGGAGCAACTGCAAAAGCTCTGTCACCTTTTAGTTTTAGTTGTGACCATGGGACATACAGGAAGGATGAGCTTCCAGATCTGAGAGATTAATGGATAAGCTCTGTGATGTGAGGTGTGGCCTGGACATTAAGAGCCTTAAAAGGAATCAGCAATATTTTAAACTCAATATGGAGCCAGTGAAGAAAGGCTGAGTCTCGGGTGATGTGCTCACGCTTTTTAGTACCAGTCAACTTCCTTGCAGCTGCCTTCTGGAACAAGTGCAAGCGAGATAATGAAGACTGGGGAAGGTCTAAGTACAAAGAATTACAATAGTCCAGTCAAGTTGTGATGAAGGTGTGTCAGGAAAGTCCAACCTCACGCTCACGGAGCAAAACTGGCGAATGTAAGTGTAATGTAAGTAACTAAGATTTGTCCAAAACTACGTTCATCTTCTTCTAAATGTGTCTGAAAGTCTAGTTGGCAACACTAAACATTCGTACCAAATCATTTTGAAAGAGCAACGACCAATGGGGAAACTTCATCACTCACTCACTCAGTCAGTCAGTCACGGACGTTCATGTTTATAGACCTGGCCAGCCAAAAAACATCTGTCCTGCTCTGATTGGATTCACCAGTGAATTGTATGTAATATTGCTTTATTTATGAAGCTGAAAATGTACAATTCATTGAATGAAACATCAACAGTTTCAACCGATTAGATGAGAAAGTCTTTATTGTCCCCAAGTGGCAATTTGGTTTGCAACAGTAGTCAATAACACAACCAGTCCACATCATAAATAAAATAGGCTAATATTATAAATAAAGACATAAAACCATCTATTGTATGCTAGATTTCATCAGAATAGATTACAGAAAGATACGAGGCACTAATACTCAGAATTCGTTAATTGCAATGACAACTAGGCCAACAACTTGTTTAAAAACCAACTGGCTCCTAGGGAAAGTAAACCTCTTTCCTGATGGCAGGAATTGAAACTCTGCATAGAGAGAGTGGTGGGGGTTTGCCATCTGAGTAGCTCTGACTTGATAAAAGAATAGTTTGAAGTCATATTTTATTAATCAATGGCATGGGTTAACTCCAATTAATGTTGTATTTTTCTTTGTTTAAGCCAGTTAAAGAACTTGCAGTTACACCTTCTACTTAGTGTAAAACCAAAGCTCTTTTTGCACTGCACTCGTGTTTACCACCAAAAAACTGTATAAAACAACATCAGCTAAAAATATAATTCCCTTCCGATGAATTCAATATGATTTGACGTTTTGCTGATTTATGTGAAGACACGTATGCCTATTGTTTTCTATGTGAGCCCACACAGCAGCACCCGTTTCCTATGTGGACAGGCGCTGACGCAGCAGAGAAGCAGCAGTTAATGCATCAGCTCCACAGATTGGATCATTCTGTCTGTTTTATCTGTGCATGTACGGCAGCAACACATCCAGCGTGTGCTTGGAGCATCAAATGACGTAAAATCACAGCCAGTGTCTTTTACCCTTTTACAGTGGGAGCTGACACCACGAACCTTAACAGATGAGACCATAAGAGGCTTAATTTAAGACGGCTGTGCTTGTGGCACCTGAAATGTTAAGCCTTTTTCAGATTAATTGTGTGGGATAACCGGGCTTGGTGGTATTTGTGCACAGAGCTCAGTGTTGTTAACTGCTGTGGTGGCTTTGGCTGCAGGGGATCCTGGGTTCAGGCTTGGCTCTGAAGGTCCAGGAGCAGCACAGACAGAAGCACTTTGAGAAGCGCAGACATCCAGCCGCCGGGCTCATCCAGGTGAGACGCCAGCTGGCTGCTCCAGGTTTTTTGTGTTTTCTAGAGCAGTGTTTCTCAAACTTTTTTCAGACCAAGGACTTAACCACTAAAATAAAACTCATGGACCAACTTACTCCTTGAACATCCCTAAAACCAATAGGCCTTACTATTTCAACAGTATTGTAGCAAGCTTGCGCAGAAGAATGTCACCTGAGACAGGCTGTTTGATAGACCACTCAGATTTCAATCCGTATTTTAATTATCAAGAACCCCTGCGCCTGTAGCGTCAAAATCTTCACACACATATGAACGGTGGCCAGATGTCATCAAACGCACCACGAGTCTCAGTCGTGCTGGCGACATTACTAGTAAAACTCACCACTTGCCTGTTGTGTCGGTATGTCAGAGGTTTCATTTGATTTTCTTTTAATTGACACAGTCGTAAGATCTTGTCCATTGTCAGCGTTTGAGAGTTACTGTAACAGTCATCCACATTTCCTGTCAAATGTCAGGATGATCATTTTTGAGGTATAGGCTATCCTCAAAGATAAACTGTAAACTGGCCAAGCTACGTGAGTAGACAGTGAAGTCCAACAACACTGTAAAACAGCCAATTCAAATAATGTTTGTATTTAGATATGAGTTGACTTAATATTGAAATCAACACATATACAGTATTTGCTACTATAGACTTTGTGGTCACTCAGACACTAAATTTAAAACATTATATTTTAACAGGTTTACTCTCAGACCACACTTTGAGAAAGGCCTCAAGAGGATTTAGGGTTTGGCAAGACTATTGAGACAGTCAACATCAAAGTGGCTGTTTTAACTGTGATATCATTTGCTGCTGTGTCTCTGTCGCCATAACTCTAGTCTGCCTGGCGATATTATTCCACCAATCCAATCAGGGAAGACCTCATTGCCACGTGGAGATTTTACGAAACAGTCATCTCTCTTCCCTGTTTCAGGTAAGTAACACAAGATCACACCACAGTTCCAGGTCATGCGTGTGCCTGTTTCACCATCATTTTCATGAGATACCTGAACATGGATTATATATTGATTTATGTTTTTTGTTTTCTTCCAGTATTAATTCATATTGTGACCCCCGTCATGATTTCTGTTCATTTTCTTTAGTTTTGCATGCTTATCATTATCCTGAACCGAAGTCTGGGAGGCTGGATGCTGAACAGTGGGTATGACAGATGTTGCAGATGTGATGGTGCATGGCTCTGGTTTTAGCTCCAAGGAAATCTTTAAAAACATGAAGTTCAGTTCAGAGATGATCAGACTTTGAGAAACTCAGCGCTGCGGTGTAGAATTTGTGACGTAGAATGGGACACGACTGAATTTCAGCTGAGAAGATAATTTTTTTTTGTTTTAAAACAACAAACCTCTAGATATTGTAGAAATATTTGCTTAAAGATGTTATAAGTAAATTTATGGCTCTTTACTGACACCTACTGGCCGTCACTGGAAACTATAACACCGGAAAACAGAGGTATTGGTATTTCTCTAAGTCCGAAGAAAGTTTAAAATACTATATTTTCATGGTTTAAAAATTCATAAGAAATGACCCTTCTAGGTATCCATACAATCTTAATAAGATGGAGGCCTGTGGAGAAAATGCTTCCTGGGTCACCAAGTATTTTTTTAGTTGCAGTACTGCATTTGGCCACTAGAGCTGTACTGTATACAGTACATCTTTACTAATACATCTATGGTTCATCCAGGTTGAAAAAGGACTGGCTAAAGAAAGTGCAAAGTTAGCAATGAATAGTTCAGGGGGGCTGGGAGTTTAGAGTTTGCAACTGACTGCACATTAAGGCCTTGACTTACAAATCAAGTTGCTCTAAGATGTTAGTGTTAAAGTTGAATTTTACAGGCCTCAAAGTGACAACAGGAGCCATGTGAAGGTTTGATATTTTCGTCTCCTGTACACTTGTTAACTTTGTACTTTTCCTCTCTCCCCATCCGAAGGAAGGATCACTTGGAGGCCATGGCGAGGTAAGTCACTGGTACAGAGATACTGTAAATCACACAGAGCTGTGGCCTGAGTTGACGACCTCTGATGGGGCTTTAATCTTTAATTAGCCCCACATGCTGGAAAGACTAATGAAGCTTTCCTTGAATACCCCCCCCCCCCCCCCCCCCCCCCCCATCCGCTTTTAAATAGCTTCCGATATTAATTCACAAGTCGAATAAATCTCTGGACGAATGGCCTTGGTAAATATGTGAATCGTGATATGAAACGCCTACTCGTCTCGCTCTTGCCTTCCGCATCAACTACTTTGATGACATTTAGACTGAGAGATTTTTTTTTAGAAACCTATTAGTGAGTCCATTAGTTATGCCTCAATTATGAATGACAGTTTAGATGGAGTAATTAGGGCCCGAGACGGGGTCTTTGGGTGTGATGATTTTTCTTGTTTTTTCAACGTGCTGTGCAGAGATATGAATGAGTCTCTACATCAAAATGTGAATATCTCACAGGGGATGCTTGATTTGTGAAACAGATTCATCTTGTCTTCACGTGATAAGAAAAACCTTCTGGTCACCACTGACCTCACTGACTTCACATCTACTTTCCTATGTCTCCCACATTTAGCTGGTGTTCTCCTTCAGAGAGGCACAGTGATGATCACTTCCACTGAGTGTTGTATCAGCTGTTACAGAGGGAATGAAGAAGGATAATGAAAATGACTGGTTTTCCATTTTGTAAAAAGTCTTAAGAAGTGTTATCTTCCTGTCTCCTAGCAACCAATCTACAGAAAGGCCAAAGGAGACAAAATTTTCCGCCCCCCTTCAGTTTTGCATCAACACAATGATTCTTGAAATGAATGGAAACCAGTAGCTGCCTGGCAGAAAACTTAATTAATGAAGAGTTCCCTAATAAGGGTGTTTCAATGAATCATGATATGTATACAGAACACCTTTATCATTAGACTGATATGTTTTGGCTTGTGGCCTCAAAAAGAAAACAGAGTGGTAGGGAAAAAGAGAGAAGGAACAAGAGAGAAACAAAAGAGACAAAGGTGTAGTAAGGTAGTGAAGGATGTAGAGGAGGAGGAACAGAGTTAGGAAATGAAAGAGTTTTCAGTCCCCTGTAGGATCAGCTGCTGGGAAATTAGCAGTCTGACATTATCTTGTTGCTCTGAGCGAAGAGGTGGACGACGGCCAGAAACTACAACAGAGCTGCCATGTCCAACAAGAGGGCGATAAGCCACTTACTGTGTGTGTGTGTGTGTGTGTGTGTGTGTGTGTGTCTGTGTGTGTGTGTGTGTGTTTGACAGCACTGTGTGATATTAGACCTTTTATCTGAGTTATCCACTGTGCTACTGTGTGGTCTATTCAGCACAACACTGAGAGAAAATTATATCCCATCTGCGTGTGTGTGTGTGTGTGTGTGTGTGTGTGTGTGTGTGTGTGTGTGTGTGTGTGTTACCATAGTGAGGCCACTAGTTTAGGATTTTCTTACAGTGCAAAACATCAGAAAAATAGGAACTGCCATGATTTAATGCAATCCATGACAGTGGAGGGAGAGTTGTATTGGATTCTGTTGTGTTAAAAGTTATTCAGATATTAGTTAACAAGTAGGGAAAAGGATGAGGCTGGATTTATTCAGCTGTACGTTGTTTCTGCTGTCAACAACTCCCATAAAGAGGCAGCATGTGGTACCTAGGACCCAGCACTCATGCTTTGTGGTCTGGTGTGGTCAGGGTCAGACCACGTTCATCTTCGAACCCAAACTGACTCCATCTTGCACAGTTGTGATGCCGTCATGGTGACAAAACAGAGACAGACAAACAGAGTCCTCAACACCGCCTCTGTGGTAGTTCCTTCTGCAGTAGGTGTCTCCACTATTTTGCCCCTTTAGCTATTATCAAACAGGAAATAGTGCATTTGTTGGGAATTTGTGAGTATTTCTGGAGTCAAAACAAACTACTGTGTGTGTTAATGGTAATGAAGAAACATAGTGTTCGGACAATATGGCTCAGAGGAATAAGATACATCAGGCTTTGATAGACACAATCCATGTTAGTTGGATACATTCACCATTTGTTTGTTTCTGCACATGAGATTTTTTTTTTCAAGAGAAGAAATAGAATAGCAACAGAAAAGCCCTGTTGGAGTTGACATTTTAATTTAAAGGGTCAGGGGAAAGAACTGGGTCTTTTTCCAAAGTTTTTATCATTTCAACCACTGATAATAACACTGACTGATGAAGGGTCAAGAAAAAGTCAGCCAGACGATCAGGCAGGCTGGAAACAGACAAACATATCTGGAAAAGAAAATGAAGGTGAAGGGTAAATGATCAAACATCCGCACTGGAAAAAAGGCCACTCCAAAAATAAGCAAAACAACATTTATGTAAGATATTTTTGCTTGTTATAAGCAAAAAAAATCTGCCAATGGAACAAGTGAAAATTCTCTTGGTAAGATTTCTTGAAATAAGACATTATATTTAATCCTTACAGGATAAGAGTGATCTTGAAATTAGCTGGGAAAACTCACTTTTAGCTATATTTTACTAGTATTCTGATGTTTTGTGTCTCATAATAAGCTTGTGATGCGCAAAAATAGTATTTTCCCCTC
>NW_019525531.1:1238262-1314249 GCF_002814215.2 Seriola lalandi dorsalis | reverse complement strand
CTATTTTGCCCCTTTAGCTATTATCAAACAGGAAATAGTGCATTTGTTGGGAATTTGTGAGTATTTCTGGAGTCAAAACAAACTACTGTGTGTGTTAATGGTAATGAAGAAACATAGTGTTCGGACAATATGGCTCAGAGGAATAAGATACATCAGGCTTTGATAGACACAATCCATGTTAGTTGGATACATTCACCATTTGTTTGTTTCTGCACATGAGATTTTTTTCTTCAAGAGAAGAAATAGAATAGCAACAGAAAAGCCCTGTTGGAGTTGACATTTTAATTTAAAGGGTCAGGGGAAAGAACTGGGTCTTTTTCCAAAGTTTTTATCATTTCAACCACTGATAATAACACTGACTGATGAAGGGTCAAGAGAAAGTCAGCCAGACGATCAGGCAGGCTGGAAACAATTCTCCAGGTGAGACAAACATATCTGGAAGAGAAAACGAAGGTGAAGGGTAAATGATCAAACATCCGCACTGGAAAAAAGGCCACTCCAAAAATAAGAGTGATCTTGAAATTAGCTGGGAAAACTCACTTTTAGCTATATTTTACTAGTATTCTGATGTTTTGTGTCTCATAATAAGCTTGTGATGCGCAAAAATAGTATTTTCCCCTCAAAAGTTTTTGCCATCCTGTTTGTTTCAAGTGTATTTAACTAATTTTTAGTTCTATAATTGTGACACTGTTTTAGATTTAAGTCCACCACCTACTGGAAATAAGATTAAAAACTGGCAAGTTAGCATCCCTGACTCGTATTAGGCCGTGCTCTTTTGCCATAATAAGCCATAATTTACCATCCTGTCATCATCTCAAGTGCATTTACCTTATTGTAAACTCTAAAAGTAATACTGTTCTAGATTCAAGACATTAACTACTTCTTATAAGACAGAAAAAATGAAAACTAGCATTTTGAATTTTACCAACTTTTTTAAATTTAAAGTCCCAGAGGACTGAATAAAAGGAAAACAGCTTCATTACAGCTTTTGCCTCTTTCTTTTTTACATATCACATGGACATGGTTTGATGGAAATGTAAGAAAAACAGCCACACTGTACTGTGCATTTTGAGTTGTTGTGAGTTGGGCATGTTGACCATGCAGTTTTCAATAAAGCAGATTTGTTGTCTCAATTCAAGTTAAGTCTATTTTCTTGAAACAAGACAATTCATCTTTTACAAATAACGCAGCAGCTTAAAAACCTTATGACGTGTCAAAAAAGCTTGTTTCATCTGAGATATGACTCAAAACAAGATGTTTTCAAGACTGTTTCACTTAACAAGATATTCAAGATGCACTGTCTAAAAACAAGCTCCTTTATCTCACTTAAATCTTACTCTTTAGGTGATTTTGTCTTATATTAAGTCTGTGATGAGATATTTTGACTAGAAATTAGAAAAATATACTTACACTATTTTATACTATACTACACTACTCTCAGCAGTGTTGTCGTAACTGCTGGAAACAACGGACAGAGGTATGAAAACAAAGACACCGAGATAAAACAGAATTTTCCTTCAGTGTTGTCACTGCAGGTTTGTGCAGGTGTAGTAAACCACACCTTGGGAAGTCAGAGCTGTGGGAGATGAGGCGTGTTTGTCTTTGCTGTTGTGTTGCCTCATTTACAGAGAGCCACAGGATAATCACATCTCATTTTCTGCCCTTTATTCTGCCGAGGAGCAGTCAGAAAGAGATTCTCTCTTCCTTTAAAGCTTCCTATTCTGCAGCCTCTCAGCGCCGTAATCTGCCGTCCCTATTCTGCCCCAAGGCAACATAGAGACTCATATTGTTTGTCCGCTGTGGGAGCAAAGTCGCTGAGAACGCTCCACATTTCAGAGGCCTTGTTCGGGCCATTGTCGGCTCCGGTTACCCCGCCTCTCTGCCTCTTCCAAGGCACACAGGAGTCTTATTTTACCCAGGGAGCTCTTACTTTTGTGCTGCCAAATATTGTCAGCCGTTGGACAATAAAGGAGACCGATCTCCTCACAGCTCTTTGAGGCTTCCTTCTGCCAGGAGAGCAGCATTGTAGCGTTGAGGCAGCAGACCATGAAGACTTTCACTCCTCTGTGAAGGAAAGTTGTAGCTGAAACTAGACGGAGATTTTTTTAAAAATTTTTATAACCTGCTAGTAATTTTTTGTCTTAACGCCTCTTACGTTCAGATAGATGTACATCCCAGATCCCAGGTGCAGATATAATCTAAAAATGGATGCATAAGCAGACGTGTTCACGTGTTCATGCGTACAGACCATACGTACAATCTGCATGGTCATGAATTTTGAGCTGTGCTTGGATGGTCTGAGCTGGCCATCACCAACCTGAGCAGCTGACAAAATCTACATCAGACAGACCTCTGTGGATTATATATGACTATACTGTAGGTTTAACTACCTTATATCTTGGAAAAGAGTCTTGGAAAAGCTGTGCTGTACTTATGTCTTTAACAAAGTTTTTACAAACCAGTAGATTTGACATGATAGGACATGACATTTCAGATATAGACCTTCATCAGGTATGACTTGATGTACCTTTCCTAAATAAAGTGACCAACAGTGTACAGGGTTTCTGTTTAGTTCTAGATTTGTGAACCAGGGCAGGGCTGAGGTAAAAAAAAATCTGATAAAGATCATGTTATATGATCAAGCAGCAGCTAAATGAACCTTGACCTGAGATTGTTTTGTCACCTTCATCAACTTTATGTTAGAAGACAAACTTTAGCCATTTGAGAAACTACCTGCCAAAGCTTTGGCTTGAACATTCAGTTGACTTCATGTCTTCTCTCTTCTCACCCACTTCAGCCAGAAACTGAGTTTACTCGAGCGTGTTCGGCTTCCAAATGCCAGACCGTCAATCGGGGCGGGTAAGAAGCTCACAGGTAACGCTGAGTCCATCGAGGAAAGCCCATCTAAAGAGCCCAAACCAGCAGGCTTCAGTAACCGGGAACGCTTCCGCACCGCCTTCCGCATGAAGGCCTATACACTCCGCCAGAGCTCTGAAGGTATGTATCAGCTTACACTGACATAAAAGCCTGTCTTTGGTTTGCTAATGCACAGTTCTTACATCAGTGTTTTATGGTTGTGTGTCTCTGCCAGATGCTGGAGCTTTGGCTGATCCAGCCTTAGAGGAGCGGGGCTTCCCTCCAGACATCCTCATGGAGGAGATGATCCCCACGCTGAAACTGGTCATCAGGGCAGTCAGGTCAGGAACTTCAAATGCTCGTTTCATGATGGTCGGCGGTTCGTCAACGTCATAATGAAGCCTTTCCATCCATCGCCAGTCAGAAGTACAATATGATAGAATGGGATTTATTTAAAGGCAGAGAGGAAGGACTGCTGTAAAATATGGTATTCTGGCACCATCAAATATGCATTTGAAAGGAAAGGGATTTTCATTAAGATTAGCCAATAACAGTTACTGAGGAAGGCAAAGGAAACCATTTCATAATAGTTTCCTGGGCCAGATGTTTCCAGCTGATGTTGGGGGGTACTTAGGGAAACGATACTTTTGTAAAAGCCTTTTGACTTCAAAACATACATTCAAGATATTGATAATATGCGTCTGGATAGCTATCCAAATACCCCAACAGAAAATATCTGATCAGAAAACAATCAAACAAGTCCAACAATCTGACCAAGCATTTGATGCCCACTTCCTGTGTTTGACAGTGATAAATGCAGACAGTAAGCAGGTGTGATACTCAGCCCCAGTCATTGCAGGAGTGTGAAAGGTAACAGTGTGACAGCTGCAGAAACCAGAGAGCGTAGGCAGATCTCACACATGCTGACAGCCTGCTGGTAAACCTATAGGCCACACAGCTGACAGAATGCAGGAATTCAATCTAGTGCGAGGGCCTGTGAGATGAGTGATTAACCCTGTGAAAGTGCTGCTTCCTTCCATACCATTATTCCAGCGCTGAATGGCTCTCTGAAAGGGATGCTCAGACCTCAAGGGTTTTAGTTTCAGGACCCAAAACTTTCCGCAAAGGACTGAAGCGCGAGTTGGACAAAAGACAGAGCTCAGTGTGTGGCGGGCTGGTCTCAAGGTTGAGAGACTTTCAAAGAACTGAAAGATGTTGTGTTTAATCACAGATACAAACATGGAAAGTGTCAAAGTCAAAGTATTTCTGAGCTGGACAGTGAACCCCAACGCTCCCCTTTAATAATCGTTGTTCGAAAACATCTGATAGATGGCTGATGTTGAAGCCAGCTGCTGGTTTGATGGAGTGTGAGATCAACAGGCGGATTTTACCAAACTGTTGAGGTCTTTATTCTCCAGTCGACTTACGGTCGGGAGGCATGCTGGTCCAGAAACTCAGCGGTTCTCGTGAGTTTTGGGTAGTGACCAAGAAAAAGGAGATTACAGATACGAGCAGCTGAAATGAGTGTCCTTCGCACAGTGGTTGATGCCCCCTGGTCAAGACCGGGGGAGAACCAGAAAATATTGGGGGGATTACGAAACCCACCTGGCCTGGGAACATCATGTGATCTCCCAGGAGAGGCTGATGGATGTGGGTGGAGAGAGGGATGTCTGGGCTATTTTACATAGCCTGCCTCTACCAGAAACTAAAAGAATAAACAGTCGCAAATCGGATGGAATGACGGATAGTTCTACTGTGACTCAGATCAAAACAATTAGCATCAAAGTTAATTGTTAAGTTGGGATGGTTTTGGAGCAAGTCAGTTGCTTAGATCTTGGAATACAGTAGTACAACAAGTAAGGTACATACGTTGTCTCATGAAACTTGGGAAACGGAAAGATTTCCCATGTTTTGTAAGTAAAGTGTGATAAAACTCCTTAATGTCCTCACTGTTTAACCCAATCTAACCTCTCTGTTTCACAGGATCATGCAATTCCTCCTGAACAAGAAGCGGTTTAAGGAAACTCTGAGGCCTTATGATGTCAAAGACGTGATCGAGCAGTACTCTGCTGGACACCTGGACATGCTCTGTAGAATTAAATACCTCCAGACAAGGTCAGCAACCAAATCACAGACAAGGTTTGTGTCTGTTTGAGTGAAGTGAAAATCTCCTCTTCCTCGAACTCATCCTGTTTCTCCTCCTTTAAGGATCGACATGATTCTTGCCCCTGGACCCCCCCTCACTCCGAAACACAAGAAAACTCAGAAAACGCCCTTTACCTACCCACCCAACCAGTCACCCAGGTACTGTCACACTGCTGTAGGGTAAAATGTAATCACTAAACAAGACCATGTCAAAGATTATATTGAAAAAGATTATATTGAAATATTAGTCACGTCTGCGTCTCGTACATTATATTTTCTAGGAAACATTAAACACCTATGTTAAGTAACATTCTTCTTTGAAAGCAATTTCTCTGCTCTGGTGAATGTTTTGTTCATTCCCCCTGAACAAATGTCTGTGCAGTCCACGTCTACTCAGTGTCCCTGTGTTCCAGGCACGAGTCCTTCCTAGCCAAAGCCGCCTCCATGCCGGACACCGAGGACCAAAGCATGATGGGTAGATTTGTCAGGGTGGAGAGACAGGTGAGGATTAGAATTGGAAAGCACCTTTTGAGATACTTAAATAAGTAATGCAAGTGAGAGTTTTCCTGCATTTCTGATGAACTAACACATGTGAAAAACCAATAAACCTTTCTTGTAAGTGCGATACATGTATCAGCTTGGTCAGGATACAGATGCAAACATAAAAAGGTTGGGTACCACATGTTGCTGGTTCATTTTCTGTACAAGTTGCACATTTAGAGATTGATTATTTGTTCCACTTTTGATGGCTTGAATGTTGAGTAGGCAGAAATTTTAAATTAATTCTTATCAACAAAATCACAACAACCAGTGGGTTTGATCAAAGAGGCAAAGTCATTTCGAAAGTACTGTGGCGCAGTTCAGCTTTGAAGAACTGTAACGTGATGCTGTTGATCAATTGCAAACTTGACATTGCTGACCATTGATAGTCGAGAACCAGAGAGTCCATAAAGGCAGGAGGTATATAATTAGTTGTGCTGTACAACCTGTAAAGAGTCTCTTAGTCAGCAAGCTTCCAGCAACACCCTCCAGTGAAATGCTGAAATGTGAAATGAAGCTTGTTAGCTTGTTAGCAGTGCTTACTTAAACTAACACTTGCAGCAAGTGACTTTACCCCACGCTGAGCACGTTAGAAGAGAATGAGAAGTCTCTGCTGCTTGTGTAAATGTGTCTCTGTCTCAGGTGGAGGACATGGAGAAGAAGTTGGACTTCCTGGTGGACATGCATATCCAGCACACTGAGCACCTGCAGGTGGACTCTGCCGGCGCTGCCCACATGACTCTGGAGACCTGCGGTCCTGCGGGGAACGGTGAGATCAGACGGGTCTTCTTCAACTACGCAGAGGCGTTCCCGCACATGTCGTACCAGGTGCCTGTCAGCAAGGTGAATCCATATTACGGCAGGGGTGGTGGAAGAGGAGGTGGAGAGGGGGTGGGGTTAGGAGGAGGAGGAGTAGGCCGTGTTCCTCCAGATCATCAACCCCCGCCGCCACACCTCTACCAACGCCACCCTTCAGCTGCCATCCCCACCTACACCGAGCGTCCCACAGTGTTGCCCATCAGCTCCCTGCAGGACTTGTCAGCAGGGCTGGGCAGGACCACAGGGGGGCAGGGGGCCGACTCACCTCTCTCCATGCTGTCGGTGAACCACGAGGAGCTGGAGCGCTCACCCAGTGGCTTCAGCATTTCCGGGGAGCGGGAGGGGGAGGAAGGGGAGGACCTGTCGATGGGGGCCAGGGCAACCGGGGACGCAAGCTGGACGAGACCCAGACCGAGCTACCTGGCGGAGGGGGAGACGGACACAGACACAGACCCTTTTACACCCAGCGGGGGGCCCATGCCGCTCTCCTCCACGGGGGAGGGATTTGGCGACGCCGTGTGGAACACGCCACCATGAGGTGTTTGTGTGACTGCACAGAAATCCACGACTCTGAGTTAAGACCTTAAATCCAACCCATGCCTCTAAACCCAAATCAGTTTGGGTCAAAGCCACATCTCTGGACTGAACCATTTGGAATAAAGGCGGGTCTAATCCGCCTTGATTCTGTGAGGTCACAAGAGAGGTCATCGACCGCCAGAGGCCACTGCCGATCTCATCAACCGACCGCCGTCCAGACAGAGAGCCATGGCAACGAAACTGCCCAGAGAAAAAGGGAAACCAGACGTTTGTAAAGTAAAACTCTGTACAGCGCATTCTTCGCAAAAATTAGCTAAAATAAAAAAGAACATTAATATACATACTATATACACCCAAAAGCTTTATCGCTGCAAAGCCAACCGCACTGCATGTGACGCATGCGATTTTTAGTGTAGACACTGCAAAGTTCAGGATATCAGGAAACGGAAAAAGAGATTGAATGGATACATATACTTGCTATGCCATTTTGTAACACTTATTTTTTTATATGAATACATTTTCATTGTTTTTTGCATGGTTTGCATGATAATGCACCATTCTAGACGTAACGGTTGGAGGGTGATACTGGGAACCAAAAGTCTCCTGTCTCTTTGTTTTGTATGTTGTCTGGTGAGTGTGTTTCTGGGCGTGTGTGTGTGTGTGTGTGTGTGTGTGTGTGTGTGTGAGAGAGAGAGAGCTCCAGAAAGAAAGAAAGAGGAGGACTTGGGTAACAAAACGCTGGTTAGTTGCTGGCAGTCGTGTTTCACCGTTTCTGTTTTTCTGGCGTTGTGCTGTAAATTCTTCGAGGATCATTTCTGTCCAGAAAGCAGAACTTCTGATCCTGTCACTTTGTTTGTTTTCACACCACTGTGCTCTTTAGTTGTATGTCACCACTTTATGCATACAAACTTTCCACTTGGAAAAAAAAATCAAAACGAGAAATTCAACAGAATTTGAAACACTAAATCTCTGCTGCTTTGTTGGCACATGACTTCAGGGATATGAACCACCTGTACATCTTTAATTTACTAAGATTTCTAAGCTGAGTTCAGTTAATCACCACTTTTAGGATTTAACAGTAGTTTACAATATCAGTGCAAAATAGTGGCTAAAACTACTAAGATTTTAAATGAGTAAATCAGTGTATTACTGATTATTTTCCTTTCACACAGACTATTTCTTTGTGCCACGTCAAATGCTTAGAGGTTCTTAAATAGGGCAAGTGAAAAATGATCTCCATCAAAACTTTTATTGCATTGCTACTGCAAAGATACATTCAGTCCTGTTTAGTATCTGAAAAAGTAAACACATGAACATATGAACGTGTTCTTCAGTGTGTTCTTCACAGATCTGATGTTTTAACAGTCATTTTGGTTGATTATTACCTGAGGTCCTTCAGAGGAGGCCATCGGTGGTTTTAATCCCCCACTCCATGTCTGAAACGTGTAAAATACAAATTCCGACCGAAAACAGCATTTTCCCCAAACACCGAATTCTGCACTTTTGCAATAAAACTTTAGCTGGTGATGATGAGGAATTATCTTTGGAGTAGCTACTCAGCAGTAAACTTCACATTTCCAGTATATACAATCCTCTGACTTGAAGATATAATAGAAGGGGAATACACAATAATGAAATTAAAGGAACATTTACCAAAACAGTTGCAATAAAGGAGTCAGTCTCCAACCAGTTATAAACATTAAGTTATAATCTTTCTATACATTAAAGCAGCAGGAAAGTAAACTGAAGATTTAAAAATAAGACTGAATTTCTCTACTGCCCAACATCTTTATAGTGACTGACAAGATGGAACTTCATAATGTGCTATTTTTTAATCTAAATTAGTTTTGAACACACACATTCGAGCGTATTGTTCACTGCTGCACTGTAAGAGACTGTAATATCCGGTGACCAACACAAACTCACACTGAAAGCAACAGCACCACATTTTGGATTGAACTTGAGTGACATGTTAGTGATTGGCTGCGACGGCGGAGGTTTCTGATGTCGGTGGGTAACATTTTGTTAAAAAAGCAACACAACACCTGAGCGCCCCCCCCCCCAAAAAAAAAAAAAAAGCTTTACAGAGGATCACATATAGGCCTAAAACAGCATTTACTACTTTAGATTTAGGACGACACAGATACTGAATGTAATCTCTGACAACCAACTATATTTACACACATGAATTATTACACAGTTATAGCATGTTCAAGCACCTTCAGAGTCAGGTGAATTTTACAGAGGGGGCTTCCACACCGGGCTTCAACAGGATTTCCGATTTCCTGAGTTGGGAAGTCGCTCTTCCGGCTTCAGTGCGTTCATGTGCTTTTAATGTCGGAATGTGGAATCAACGTGCTACAAAGAAGATGTGCTGTGTTTAATTGCTCAGAGTATTAAGACAGTTTCCAGTGTTTGTGTTACTGCTAATAAATTACTTTTAGGTCACTATATGTGGACAGCAACTAACGGTCACAACCTAATGCCGGATTATAAGTTAGATATTAGCAAAAACGTATATGCGATATGTGAATTTGCACCATTAATCAAAAGTTTCTCACCAATAACCAAACCTTTATTTTCGTCCGGCATGTTTCTGCATATATATATAAGTCGTGTGCCAAACTTTTCGCTGACTTTCCGAGTTATTGTTCCAACTCTAGGGGACGTTCATGTGATTTTCCCTGCCAGAAACTCGTATTTCCGATTATTCCCACACCACATGAACGCAGGTTTAGTTCTGCCTCCTGACACCCTGTTTGGTGTGAATGCTCCCTTACATCAGGGTTCCACAAGATTATTGTGGATTATTGACTTTGTGCACTGATTGAGGATTGTTTTAACTGTTTACTGAAGCTTTGTTTAAAGTGCCATATTTTCAGTCAGCCAGTCAGAAATGAGTATTTTTATGTCTTGACCTTCACCAAAAGTGGTACATCCGAGCTGAGCTCATTAGCATGCGGGTGTACTTAGATAATGAAAGTTTAAAATGCTTAAGTACCTAAAAAGTCCTTTGGGGTGTTGGGTATATGACTTTAAGGGGACCATACACTGGCGGTGTTTTAATGTCTGTATGACTCTTCTGGAGTCTCCTGCAGGCATCATCGGATGCAACGGTATGCAATGCCGCTGGTGTGTGTTGCATTTTAGAAGGTAGCTTGTGTAGGTTTTATTACATATAGCCTACATACAGTTTAAGTTACCTACCTTTATCCTGATGCGACAAACTCCACCCACCTGGTGCTCCAAGCAGGTTAAAACAAGCGCTACGACTCTGTTTGCGGATCTGATTAAAGCCTGGTGTGGAAGCAGCAATCTGTAAAAATTAGCAAGGTGAACCAAACACTTATTTACTTACTTATATTATTATTATCTATTTAACTAATTGTATTACAATTACTCTTATTACTTACAGTATCTTCTGCTACTGAAACCCATTCAATTATATATTTTAAAATGAATTAACTTGCAATGCAGACACTAATTGTCACCACATATAGATATAAAGATCATAACATGATGATATATCCCTGTAGACATTCATTCATTGTGCCTCTGAAGCAAGAAACATCGTTCAGAATGACTCCACATCATCATTCTGTATTTAGTGTTTCAGTGCCACGTCATCTCACAATACACCAAACACACTACGCAGGATTTATGAATGTGAACTCAGTTTCCTTTTGTAGTGATTTGTCTTTTTTGAAACTAGCACAAAGTACAGTCTTGCTTTTGTAAAAATACTGTTTTGTAGCTTCGTGAAGCTTTTGGCTCATTCACTGAATTCAGACTCAACATGATTTCCGCTGCACAGAAATGTAAAGGTTGTAACGTTTCACTTCTCGTTTATTTATTTCTTTTTATCAGCTTGAAGTTGAACTGCTTTATCTAATTTTTTTTTTGTATCTATTTACAGTAAAGTTGCTCAGTCTTCTGGTTTAACGTCTTAACGTGAGAAAAGACTCACTCTCCAAATTCATTGACACCAGTGTTTTTGACGCCTCGCACATCCAGTTACATTTACAGAAACTCTCTCACTTTCTGTGAGTTACTGTACAATTACATTGCTTCCATTCAAAATGTATACTCTTATTGCTTCCTGTCTAAATTTACAGGCAAGAAATTCACTGGAAATAACTACACAACAACATTGTTATATTCATGGTCACATGGCAAATTACTGTTAAAACTAACATTTTAATAATTTTGTAAATTGTGGAACATAATAAATTGTCTTCCAAGACACAAAGATACACTGGAAAAAAGTGATGCTAGCAAACATGAAATGGAAAATTTATTCAGTGATACAAGACACACAGCGTCTCAAATTTCCACGTTTCCAATACGAATCACCATGTTTCCTTATTTCTATTTTTTTTTTCTCAATGTAAGTGCGTGCTAGCATTACTTTTTACAATGAAAAAGTAATTCCAATTCAATTTTATTTCCCGTCCGTTCTTTGAATTAAATGACATTTTGTGTGTTATTCATAAATGTGCCCAAATATGATACTATATTGTTTTGCCATGAAGGTTTTTGTTTTTTCAGGGGGTGGGCGGGGGGTTAGTCCGTTGGTCAGCTTGCTGAAAATCTGAAATCAGGTTATTTTCTGTGTCTCTTATCTTCACAGGAAGTGTCATTTATTTTGGCTAAAATATCTACTTTGGTTGATGATCGCTATGACTTTCTTTAGCTAGTTCTGTTTGCTGGGCAGGCAGTGTGGAGTGTGTTTATCAAAGGCTGTTGTCTTGAAACTGCTGCCAAAGGTTGTATGTAGGGATTAGGGGATTAGGGACTCAGTTACGAAGTCTTTGTGGAGACAGAACCAAAGCTGCCAAGTTGGTGTTGATTATCAGTGGGTTCGGCACTGAATGTCCAATTCAGATTACACAGAGTAAGTTTATTTAGTCTTAATATTAACTATCACTTAATGGTTTTTTTTTTAAGCTGTCAAACTACAAGCCATTAAATTCAAATGAAATTAATACTAATTTCAGTTCCCTGCTTGTTTGTCATAATGTTTCTTGGATAAACGTTAAAAAAAGAAAAGATGACCTGACTCATTTTGGTGTCAAACCTCTATTCAGTAAGATGACCAACGGACCACATTCAATGTAACTGTTTACACTCTATTGTAATCGGATTCTGTACACAGACCCAAGAGCCCCTCTGAATGATTTTTGGGTGAATCTGGCCGAGCACATACATGCACTCACTTATTCCACCAGGAAATCGCTTTGTTTCCCGGGCTTGTCGAAGAAATTTGAATCGGCTGATGAGGTCACTGGAGGATTTCAACATTTCCCATCCTGCTGCAGTGATGACTCTACTGATAGCTTTGTCATTTCTGTGTCATACACTGATAGTATTTTTTTAAGTGAGTGAGAACTGAACAGAATGAAGATTAAGGCGGATGTCGCCATGTGGTAACATTCAAGTGCAGTTTGAGTGATTCGTGTGTAAAACGGCTGCTCGTTATTTCATAATATATGAAAATGGACACCACAGAGAATAGCGTACGAATATGACTGACACTTCATGCATTCTTTTTTGACCCTTCAAAGTAAGTAACATGCACAGTTTAACCTTGTTTATTGAAAAGAACCCTTTAACTGTTAATTTGACAATCAGTATTTGTCTGTTTTTCTTTTTACTGATGCTCCCAGTTCAAAAGTTTTAATATTTTCCAAAACAAAACAAACAGAATCAGCTCTACTAATTTACAAATTTGATATTTTAAATATGCTAATATGCCATTTTAGCATTTTAATATTCTTTGGTTTGAATTATAAGAAGTGCTATGGGATTGATTGTAAATGGAGACTTTTGGAATTGGCATACAATATTTTCCCCGGTGGTATTTCCCGTCTTTGTTTGTTAAGTGGTCGTTTTCTTTAACCTTGGTACAACCTTCACCCATGATTTGGTCAGTTATATGTCTTGTCAAGGTTACGGTGCTAACCCTATTCTTTAATACTTTAATGTTAGTAACTATTTTAATAAGTACACTCCCTGATTCAGTATATATGCCAAGAAGAGCCCTTAATTCCCTTTTTTTCCCAAAGTTTGAAACACAAATATAAACTGTCAAGTTTTAATGAAATTTTGGGTGTGTCGGCTCAGTTATGGGCTGTCTTTAACCTCTAGTACCAATACTTGGTGAGCCTCAGAAAGGACAGCTTAACAAAACTGCAATATTAAGTTAATTTCACATTTTTTCCTGTCAGCAGTGGTGACTCACTCCTGGTAAATGATCATAGAGGAAACAATTGCTTAATGGCGCCATTCACTCTTTTTTATCCTTCTGCAATGTTGCAGGCAGTTTCTCTTCTGAATGTAGAAGCAACACTCGAGAAGCTTTGAAATGCAGCAGCAGTTTAGTCAGACTGCATGAAAATGACTAAAACAAAAGCTAAATACACTTATTTCACTGTAACATACAGTGTCACACGTCAATGCTATTTTTTTAGAAAATCACATTTTTCTAGATGGCTGAAATCTAAATCTTTCCCGTCTTTCGAAGCCATAATCTGGTCCTTATATGAATCATGTATGTACTCAAAACAAGCATTTTCAACACATCTCTGCCCTCTTACATGTGTACTTATGTGTGTGGACACTTACATGTGTGTCATTTCTTTTCTTCGACTCTGAGTGTGTGAAGTCACGATTCTGAATGAAAAGGAGCACTTTATGGCATCTGTGTAGTCAAGAGGGCAATAGTGCTTGCTGTGATTATTCTGTTAAGTATGGTTGTATTCACTGTAACTGCATACCAAGCAATGCACTGATCGACACATTCTACATAATCTGTATTTTATGGACATTTGGATTGCTACAAATTATTTGTGCCTTGGCCTACTACAGTACAATTTTCTTGTCATTTTTTATTTTTATTTTGGCCATGCTTGTCTTGCTATGGCTGTCAAAACACAGCTGTTGACAATATCTGTGTGGAAGGCTGCATTTACACACAGAATAAATAAATCATCTGATTTTTAGATTCATCCCCAATCAGAAAAAAAACCTAGACTGATATCCTAATTAAGAGAAAAAGGTAAATAGTGTGCACATCCAAACCCACTTATAACTGCAGGACAAAAACAGCAACAAAGGAAAAGAAGAGGCTGTTTGCGCAATGAATTAAGAAAGATCCTAAATTTTTTCATGTTTCCTAGGTGAAGATCTTGCAAGTTGAAACCTTTGCATAAATAAAAAAAATTGGAGCTTTCAAATTTCATGTTGCAGCCTTTTCCACGAATACTTGAAAGCACATCCAACTCGGGGTAAGAGGACATAGCAGTATATTTTTTTGGCATGTAGCTTACCTTAAAAGATTCCTCTCTAATCAAATGTTGGTATTCAAATCTTGCAGCAAACACAACTAGTGCCATGACAGAGGTCCACTGGAGAATTGATTTTAGATAAATAACGCAAACAGTCAAGAAGATGTCAGGTTTGGGCTTCTACTAGCTACATCAACTGTGCAAATCAAATGTGTTTAATTGTGTTTCTCAACATGTTGACACAGTCTTATATGAGATAAACTAAACTGCTTGTTTTCTTCAATATGATTTCACAATCTGCTCTCATGTATTTTGACTATGGTAACTGTTGCACTGTAATAAACTATGGTTAAGTCCGACTGATAAAATTAGTGTTTACTAAAAATAGGCCTACAGAATCATCCCGTTATTGGAAACTAAGGAACCTGTTCCAAAGTGAACTGATCAAGGCACGCTTTGGCACAGTCCCTACCTTTGAAGAGGTTGTGAAGTCCGATTGTCTGTCTCGATCATTTATATTCCTTTAGTCCAGAAGTGTCGATTGATCAAAAGCATTTTTCATAAAAGTATTCCATGTTGAGAATATTGTCATGTGAAGTCCACTGCATTTTCTCCGGTCTGTTTTTAATTTACAGTTAAACAGGGACATTTCCAGGGACAGCTGCAGCCGGGGACAGGCCACCAAAATCAGAGACTGGTCACCCTACTTGATTTGCCTCAGTCTGTCAAGATGGTGAAATTTAACCCACAACAGTCTTAAGTGTGCATTAAAACCACTGAAATTATTCAATAAACAATGATATTAAATTATTAAAAAATATATTTAATCTCTGTCTAGACAAATGCATTAACCGCATGACATGCTGTTGACTAAGTTATGTTGTCGGGTGATTTTTTAGTCATTTGCATTAGTACAAATATTTTTCCATTCTCTGGAGCAGAACACAAATGTTCCAGTTTCACTTCAGCGCTCTACACTATAGGAAGCTGTTTGAAAAATGTGCCAAAAAAACTGCACACTGTGTAGCTGTAACTTCAAAAAGCCAGATACTATGATCACTAGCTAAAGAATTAAAAATAGCACAATGCATTTTTTTTCTCGATGGCACAGTTGGACTTGACCTCTGACACGGCTTCCTAGAGAGGATTGATGTCATAGCAAGAGACAAGAAAAATATAAAATGTGCGATCATATTTTCTATTCTTGTGTAAATGCAGCCATTGCTAAATAAAAGAAACAAAAGAAAATGTCTTTACAAACACAGAGATAGACAGATATTACAGACAGCATCATGTGAGTTAACTGACAGCAGCTTTTTTTTGGGTCAGAAACAGTTTTGTTGTTCTTAAGTTTCATTTAAGGGAAGTTTGGACAACTTTACACTAGTGGCCTTCAGAGCTGTGCATCATTTTTCTCATTCCAGTTTGAAAAAAAAAAAAAACTTGCCATTTCTAGTAGACCACTTTTAATATTTTGTTTTGATGATATAATATGCAAATGTATTCTTACTTGATTTTTTTATTTTTTGTCTTTTCAATTGCACCAGTTATTAATAAAGTACCGAATTGAAAATTGTGTGAGTGGATATTGTATAAAGCTGAATATTATTATAGTTGACACCATGACCTTTACTCTAGCCTCAATCCTCAGAGAATGAACCCTTTTGATTTCTAATTACCCCATGACCTCCATACCCCACACTGAGGACAAACTTTATTGGATTTATAAGGATTGAAATAAACAATCTGAACTGAGCTAGTTCTGAATTAATATTGAAGGAAGTCGTAATTTTACAAAACTGCAGCAGCTTTGAAGTTCTTCTGAAGCCTGGGTGGTCAAAAAATAAACTGCACACAAATTAATAATTTATGCCGCTCACCATGGGTTCATGATTGGTTATGAGACAAGGGGCCTGCATCATTTAGATTTAGAGAGCCAGGCAGCATGGTTTGTATAGGTATTATGCATCTCTGTTTTTGTTCTGACCATTTTTGGAGTCATTCTGTGCATCTTTGTGGCTGTTATGGATGAGACATTAGCAGTTTGAAGTCATTTTGTGTCTCTTTCAAGAGACACTTCATTTTTAAGTCACACTGGAGACACGAAGTCACATGTTTTTCCCCCATTACCACCTGCTGGTTAGTTTTTTGGCAGTCGGATCAAAAATGATTTAATTTGTATTTCTAAGACATACGTATTTCCTTTAAATCTTTTCTGTGCTTTTCACGCTAATCCTGTTTTTCAGTCTTAATAAGCATAAGAATGAAGGCAGCTACAGTGTGTATAGTGTTTGTGCCAGTTATTTCATTCCTCCTTAGTTCATTTTATTTCCTTCTTGTCATAATTATAAGCTAAAAGTCTGTGTATCTTTTCCCGGGGGGCAGCTGTTCCCAGGCCCTCAGCAGCCCCGTTTCCTCCTCTGCCAATTACTGCTGTGTGCCTGAATGTGCCTGAATGTGTCTGCCAAGGCGACCAAAGTGCCCACCAATCCCTTGTCATTAAAGACTCGCATTCACTCCTCTTATTCACTGATCTTCCCCACGGCTCATATGACACTCCAGCGGCTTATTACAGCCATTTAGCTACACTGTAAAAAATGTCCTCTATTCTGAGTTAAATTCTTTCCTAAAATAAATTAAAAGTTTTGTCCTGGCAGTGACATGTCCAACACATTATTTTGTCAGTGTTTAACAGGCCAATTGATACTGTATCAGGCGGAATAACGTTATAACGACAGCTGGTTTCATTCTGTAAAATAAACCGCTCAAGTTTTATGAAAGTTTCGAATTTTGAAAACATTTAAGTCATGAAAAAAATAAATAATAAAATCAATCAAACATCAGCTGAGAGTAACTTTTTAAAGAGAGTTTAATAGGTTTTAAATGATATGTAAAAAGGTCAGAAATGGGTGTACACGAATACAGATATAAAAAAATACAAATATCAACACCTCTGTGTTTTCGAAGCTGCCTTGACAGAAACTGTGACTCAGCATTTTTCATGACAAACACACACTATTATTACTAATGTATTCAAAAATATGGACTGTTTGATGCTAAGAAAACCTTTTGCAATGCTTGGTAACAGGAACATGTTTGTTTGATGTAAAAGGAATAGATAACATCTGATGTCCTGAAAGAATTATATACAGTAAACAGTTTATATATATATATAAAGTCACATTTCAGGACTTTGGGGCATCCATAAATTTGGACTGATGCAGAACACTCTAACACTGAAATAGGTTTTGATGCTACATTAGTGAGTGAAATCTGAGCTACAAAGGACCACAGCTCTTTTTATGTACTGTTGCTTTATTTTATTTTGATGGGAATATGTATGGGTGGAGTCTGTGTTTATGTTGTTTTTTCTAGAGGATATACAGGAAATCATTAGTAGAAAGTAGTAAGTGTATGAAGCTGTAAGGTTCTTGCATCATGCTTCATATGTAAAATATCATGAAATGCATAAACTGATAGTGTTACAACAGGGGCTCAGAGAGAAGCAACATAAAAGAAAGAAACCCAGAACTACAGATGAAGACAAAGACACTCTTCATGTGTTAATGTCATTAGAAGACAAACTGCTTCTAAGCCACTGTGGTTCAGGTTGTCTTCAGGTCTGTTCTCAAAGCAGATGCAGTGCACTGTGTTGCTTGAGTGTAAATCATAGTTGTAATGGTGCAAATTGATGGACACTTCACCGCCTCAACGGTCGCCATCTTGGCTAAAGAGCGGAAGGGGAGGGGCCACTAACCAATTTGAAACGTGAGTAAATGACGACTGAAGAAAAGTTGGCGGCAATGGTGGCTTCATTTTCATGTGGCATGACACAGGGGGCAAACACAGGAAAGTAAAACGTTCATTTTGAAGTCATGTTACCTGAGCAGCCGGCAGGTGGGCGATAATCGCGGTCACCTGACTTTTGCGGTCGTCGTTTGCGGGGAGTGCACGACACAGCGTTTGATTTGGGACAACGCTAACCCGTCGGGAGCTAGTGAGTAAACTGCGTACATATACTACACAGTTCAAGAGTAACCATGCTAACCTTTCACCACAGGCTTGAGTTGCCATCTTTTGTGTGTAAACAAATTCACACTTTGTCACTGTGTTGATAAAACCCAACTTAAAGGTGCAATATGCATTCCTGCATGGTTTCAGCGCGATTTTATTTTTGTCTCAAATCATAGGCATCTCCCCTTGATCCGCTAGCAGCCTAGCTGCCTGCCCCCTGAATACAGTGAAAAAGCGCGGTCTCTGGAGACAACACAGGTGTCACAAACGGCAATCAAACACTAGGGGGTTTGCTCTGTTTCGTTTGGTATTTACTTCGAACGTCAACAGAAGTGACGTCATGCAGGAACGCATTGTGCACCTTCAATCCAGGTAATCACAGCCCTGTCTCACTGAGAGGGAGTTGCAGGTTAAAAGACTTAATCAGCTTTTTGGTTTTTAGACATCTAGATTATGTTTCACCATCCAGCTGCTTTTAAATGACTGTATTTCAGTGTGAAGTTTAATCTAACTGCACGATTAACAGAGGAATGCCTCTACTCTGGAAAAAGTTGCCATGGTATCATGTGATCTCTGGGAAGTACACTTAACACTCTATTACACTGTATAGCAACTTATGAAACTTTTTGCTGATTGTACAATAGAGTGATGAATTTCAGCTGAATTTGAGTCCATGTTTATGACCTTAAGTTGGGTATTTTTTGCAGTGGAGCTGCTGGGTCGGGTCTGGGATCAGTGCCCAGCCTGCAGCCAGACACCATGTTTAGTGTGTGTGTGTTTTTTTTTTTGCCAGTCTTCTGCCAACTGCTGCTGTTCAGAGAGGAGGGAAAACAGGCATCGTTTGGTCCTTATCTGACTGTAGGTGTGTGATACACTGGGTGAGGTTTGCTGCTGCAGGGGCATCGACGGCGCTGCGAAACTTACGGGAGGTTTCAAGGAGCAGGTGAGCTGCGTTTGATGGTTTTTCTCTCAGTGGATCAGAGGGTGTGTAAATAATAGAATTATCTCACAGTTTGAAGCCTTGGACTGAAGAGTGGGTGAAAACAACAGACTCAATAGATTGCCAAGTATCAGCCTTTGAATTCAGTCACTCTTTACCTCTTTGTTTTGTCTTTATTTCAAACTCATGAGTTACATTACAGGTTCTAAATGATAAGTTTTACTATTGATGCCTGAAAGAGCCTGGTTCTGGATACCTATTTTATTCCATCAATGTAATGATTTGTACCCTTCCAATAATACACTTTCTGTAGTTAATGTTAAAACATCACCATTTAATCTGTCTCGTGGATGTACTTCATGATTCGTCAATGTGTTATCGACTTCCCTTTTTAAAAATCAATTTTTATTGGATGACAAATAGTTTTCCTATTGGAATGTTAATAGAGCTGCTGCTGTTAATGGTTGAATGGATGAAAAGGCTTTTTACTGCAGCCAACAAGACAGAGAGCAGGGGGAAAATTAGACAATTATGCAGTTAATAATTTTTTTATCCAAATTTTAAAGTATTTCTTATTAAGAATAGTTTGTATTTCCAGCGGTGTTGTGAATGTCCACTGATGGCAGTGGTGGGGATACATCCTGATGACATCATTGTGTAGGGAGCAGAGGATGTTTTGCACACACACATTCACAAAAGTCAGTAACCTTTGGAAGCTGTTTGACCTCGGCTCAAAATTTACCTGAGACACCTGCAGGTGGAGCAGCTGAAACGGGAGAAACGTTGATCCAGCTTGTGTGTTTTTGGGTGTTGTGGTTGGAGCAGGACTTCAGCAGGACTTCAGGAGGACTTCAGCAGGACTTCAGCAGGGCCATGGCAGGCTTACAGAGAGCCACACATTATCCACGTCTCTGCTTTATCATCTGTGCTACTACTATTTTACTCCTCATCCTTTTCAGCCAAGGTAGGTCTGAACATATCCTGATTTTCAGTTTAGTTTCGTAGTCTCGACTTTATAAAATCTTTTATAAACATGTCATGTTTTTGAAATACTGGAGGTCCTTTGGTGTGGGAAACTGTGACCTTTTATATATACAGTAAAGTCCCAATAGTTGTGACTGAAGAATGTTTCTTGAACTAATCTTGAGACAGTCTCACCTGCTTTGATATTGTCACATCTTTATCATACATTTCAGCCTGAGCACAGCCTCAGATCCTCGGGCAGGGCTCCCCACCCCCGGCCTGAAGATCTGAGGCTCCTTAGAATATCTCCTTAAAATATGTTGTTTAAGAAAAGAAAGAAAAAAAAAGTCTTTATTAGATTTTTTTAATATATAGTTTTAGTTGCCTAGCTCCACTTTATTTCATGTAATTGTTAGTGAATTCATTTGATTTATGTCTGAGTTTTATTCTGTTTTTGGATTTGATGGATCATTTTTTATTGATGGTTTGAAGTTTATTATTATTATCATTCTTATTCTTATTATAGTGTAATATTTTGCCACTTCAATAGAAAAACTACCCATAAAACCTTTCAATTCAATGAAATTCAGTTGAAAATGCAGTGTTCTGGGTTGCACTACAGTGTACGGGAGTTGTGGTTAAGAATAAAGCTCAGATCAACGCTGAAGAAATTAAGCTGCGTTCAATTCACAGGTGATGTTGTGAAGGCTGCAGCTTTGTAAGTTGAGGGACTGTTCAGTGTTGGAGAACCTGGTTTTTGATTTCAGTTACAGTTTTACTTTATTTCACCAGGATAACAATAATTTACTAACCATTTTAAAATTTTTAATTTTTAAGTGTAGTTTCCTTTTCATCTCCCGGCAGCATTAAGACACAGACAGAAGGAAGACAGGCACAGAAGAGACATCCTGGACACTACAGGTGATTCTCGTTTCATCTTATTGTAGGCTTCATCTGCTGATGTCAGTCCACACAACAATCCACTGTCTTATTCAACAAATCCCTGTCCAGAAAACTGAGCGTGAACAAGTCACAGTGACAAAGAAACACAGGTTTTTATTGACACACAAGCTCAATTATTCACACTTTGACATGTTGTTAATAGTTTTTCTGTTTGTCTTTTTAACTTGATCCTTTTATATTAGTAATGCTATGAGTTAGTAATAAATCTCATTTTATCAGGGACTTATTACTGGTGATGGTGCTAAATGATTTTGTTTTTGAAGAAGTGAGTTTTCAATGTCAGAATAATACATCATACAGTGTGTGATGTATTATTGAATGACAGATAATCGTGGATTAGAGTTAGAATCTTTTTCAGAATCTAAGAACATGAAATAGTCAATGTGGAAAACTGTTAAAAGATCTTATCAAAACTCAAAATCCATTTGTTCCTGCAGCCATGGTCTAATTATCCATCAGATTGCACTAATGATGATTATAAAAATAAAGACACATATCCATAATTAATAAAATGCCAATATAGGATCAATATATGAGACTAACCCTTACACTGACCACGTTATTTTAAATAACCACCACCCCAAGGGCTAATCCCTCTGGGTTACTGTCACATTTCTGTCATTTTACTACATCTTGCAATTACACTGCCACATTTTGCTGACGCTGCTAATTCCATAATAGAGATTAAAAGCAGAATAAGCTCCCATTGACCTAACTGTCTGCTTTCATTTCCCAGAAATCCCAGCAGAGCTCATCGATCCAGCTGCCATCGACCTCACTCCCCTGGTCAATACTTTAATAAATTCAAGCCAATCGGGTACGTTGTCATAATATCATTCAAGTGGAGGATCAATTCTGAGCTGTAAATCTTTCATGTATGCCATGATTAAGCTACAGCGTCAGTCTGTTCCTCTGTTTTTTTTTTCCTACAGAGGTCAAACGGCTGCTTAGTGTCATAAAATATCGGCTTTAAAGGACCAGTTCACTCCAGTCTCCAAATGAACCTCTGGTATCTGTTCACATATGCAGTTTTATTGGCTGAGGTTATGAGATGTCTGTCTCTAAAACAGCTCAACACAATGGCAGTGAAAGGAATTAACTCAGTGCTGCTCAAAGCACCAAAAAAAATGGGCAATAACATATTTATCCACAAACCTTGTCACTGTTACTCTTGATAATATTAAGACACATGTTTGTTGTTCTGTTCAACCATCACCTGGACTCTGCAAAGCCTCACAATGTAATATAAACGTCTGCATTGCTTGATAACACTGGAGGTAAAGATGCTGTTTTTGGAGATTTGAGTGAACTGACCTTTAAAAACCTGGTTTGTGACATTTAGGGTAAATTACCTGACAAAGCAGTTAAATGTAAGTGCCTCCTAAAGGTTTTGTATATGACATATTTACATGTTCTGCAGGGCTAAGATATAGGCTACTAAATTTAAATTCAGTTTTCATAAAATTAATGAAAGGTTGAAGTTTATTAAATTTATTAAAGACATTCAAATCTTAGTTTTAAAACTGAGCTAATCCCATCGTCCAGCTATTTTAAAATTTCAAAACTTAATATTCAACCGTCAAAATTGTTGTTTCCATTCCAGAAATGTAAATGTGACTTTAGTTCTACCAATACAGAAATGTAATATATGTCCCTATATCGATAGTGATACACTCACAGGCCACTTTATTAGGTATACCTGTTCAACTGCTCGTTGATGCTAATATAGAGTAGGCCAATCACATGGCAGCAACTTAGTGCATTTAGGCATGTAGACATGGTCGAGACGACCTGCTGAAGTTCAGACCGAGCATCAGAATGGGGAAGAAAGGTGATTTAAGTTACTTTGAACGTGGCATGGTTGTTGGTGCCAGGCGGGATGGTCTAAGTATTTCAGAAACTGCTGGGATTTTCACACACAACCGTCTCCAGGGTTTTACAGAGAATGGTCTGAAAGAGAAAATATCCAGTGGGCAGCACTTCTCTGGGTGAAAATGCCCTGTTGATGCCAGGGGTCAGAGGAGAATGGCCAGACTGGTTGGAGCTGATAGAAAGGCAACAGTAACTCAAATAACCACTCGTTACAACCGAGGTATGCAGAAGAGCATCTCTGAACACACAACACGTGGAACCTTGAAGCAGATGGGCTACAGCAGAAGAAGACCACACCGGGTGCCACTCCTCTCTGCTCAGAACAGGACACTGGGGCTACAATTTTGAAGGGCTCACCAACATTGGACAATAAAAGATTGGAAAAAACGTTGCTATTTGCGTTTTTGGTGTTCAGGCAGCAATGGTTAATAAAATTAGTTAAGAAAAGAAAAAATTGTGAATTAATCAATGATGATGATGATGATAATAATATTTCTTTTATTTACATAGTACTTGCCAACCAATCAATTTGTAATTTTTTCATAATTCATTAAGCATGTAAGATGATTTCCACAGATCCACCTGTCTGCCATATGAGCTACATCATCACTGAAAATGTCTTTAAAGTGATCTGTAGAAAAGAGTGAGCCTGACTGGAGGCTGAAATGTTGTGGATTAAACCAAATCCATAAATTATGCCCTGATTTGCATCAGTTTTTCTTCCCGTCTCAATGTAATATTTTGTGGGTCAAATCTGGTCCATCATAGGTTTGAGTCACAAGCATTGATTAAGTGTTTTAGAGTCAGTGATGACGTTCAGTGGTGGTGGTCTTGACGTTCCTATATTGAAGTGTAGGTGTTTGTCTCTGACACTGGTGGCACTTTTCATTCAAGTAGAAGTCATTTGTGAGATTTTAATGACTGACCCATAACCTTTCAATCTTTCACTTTTCTTAACCAAGTGGTTTTGAGGTTTTAGTTTCCTGAACGTATGTTGAACTTTAACAATGCAGATACTGTCTAAAGTTTAATATTCACCCTCCTTGTCCCCTAGGCTCCCGTCAGCTCTTCTCCCTCCTCAGCGTGACGTCCTACAGCTCTCTGGCTCTCCATAAACTCACCCTGCTGGTCTACAACAGTAAGTATTAACTTCATATGAACTTCCTCCTCCTGAAGCTGCTCAGAGACTAAAGAGATTAAAGTGCAGAAACTAATCAGCCATACTTTGCATTGGCACTGTGCTGAGATGAGTCTATAATAAATATAACTTTGTCAGTGCTGCCATCTTGTGGTGTGAGTGGGTAACTGCCTGTAGTGTAAAACACTTAAAACTGCATCAGTGACAAGGTTCTAAGGTCTGAACATGTAATAAGGATTTCAAAATAATAGCATTAAAACTAATTTATTGAGTCAGTGAAAGGAATGGGTGTTTTATAATAAATTCATCCAGTGGGTGCAGTTTATTGTGTATTACTGAGTTAAAACAGTTAAATAAGAATGAGACAGGGTTTCCAAGGGTCCTTGAAATCATTTAAAGTTTGTGGAGTTGAAAAAAAAATCAAGGTTGTGAAAGTTTTTGAAAATAGACTTAAATTAAAGTGGGTCTATTATATTGTGCAAAAATAGAAATTGAAGTTAATTTGATATTTGTTTGTTTTTACTTAGCAATAGAACACAGGATATGTGTGTCTCAGCTGTTTGACTTGTATTGCTGCAGTGTGTTACAGAAAGTAAGTCTGTCATCACTGCACAATTGAAAAGTGTTCACACTTCTGTTTTAATTGTTGTCTGTGAGCTCCTGCTAGTTCTCATTGTAGAAATTCTTTGTGTTGTCACAATGTTGTGTAATTAACCTTTATCCATTTCTCAGACTGTGCCATTTTGGGTCCTTGATTTGAGGTAAATTGGCCTGGAAAGTCCTTGAAATGTCCTTAAATTGGATGTCCAAAAGGTGTAGGAATCCTGATAAAACACGAATAAGAAAGCTGAGGCAGTCTGTTGAAACGTGTTAGGAGACACTTTCAGACACACTGGAGATTTAAACAAGAAAACAGCTTCACTCTGGATTATCTGTTAAATTCAGGCTCTGTCAGTTTTAAGGTGTAATGTGTAAGATCGTGTTACTTGATCCACTTCCATAGAGGGCAGCATTTCACCTCTTCACCCCTGTCCAGTTAATCATGTTGTTGTTTTCCCCATGTTCCTTATAATTTATTATTTATATGTGCATTAACTGTTGATAGTTAAAATTATTGATAGCACTGAAACAATTTATGAGTACTTGTGATACAAACAGTATGTTTTTATTTACCGATAAAAATATGAAGGCAAGGGGACACTGCATGACACATGGTGTCAGGCTACAGCAGCATGAGGAAGGGATGATGACATCATCACAAAGGCAGAATCAGTAATAAGGTTTATTGCCAGGTAGGTTTTTACTTACAAGATATTTGGCCTGATGTCTGGTGCAGTATCCAATAAACATATTAAGAGGAAATAACAATAAAAAGGTCAAATACTGCAACAGTCAAATAGATAAATACACATAGATACACATATTAAAAAATAAAACTATGAAAAAAACTATGTACAAAAGTGTCGACAAAACTCCTGCTGAGGTGCAGACTAGCTAAACTACTACCGACTCACACAGCATCTAGTGTCATAAAGTGGTATTACAACACGGGACAGGTCACAGCTAGTTGGTTAGCATGCTCATTTCAGTAGAGATCTCTGAAATACAATAGATGGAGGTCTTGGTCATGACATCATCACTGTGGCCCCTTCACATGCTATTCATGGTGTTAGTTCAGTTTTTGAACATTTTAAACTAAAATTCAGATCTTACATGTTTCACCTTTAAGTGTCTGTGACAGTGTAAGTGTCAGTTTTAGGTCAATGCCTCTGAACTCTTAAAATCAGTATTTAAATCAGGTCATATTGCACAGGAGCTGTTTCTTTGTGTCTGCACTTGTTTTCTAAAACTTGTATTTCCATCAGATGCTTGATGTTGCAGTTTCAGACTCTCAACTGTTGTTTTTCAGTTTCCAGCATCAGAAGTGTAGAAAGCAAATTGTTCAGGAGAAGATTCTGTTACTGTGTCACAAATGAAACCAACGACTTAACTGGTAGGAACAATTAAACATTTGGTCTCATTTGAAGTATTTAAAAATATTTTTCTTTTGTGAACTTCGTAAACATTTGACTCCCAAACTGCATTTCTCACCAGACTTTACAGCCATTCTGTTGGATGTGATCGGAAACTCAACCAGTTACCTACATGAGCTCTTTAAATCTACCTCCATATTATCAGGTATGTTGATGTAAATGGAAAAAAAAAAATCATATCTTTATCATATCATATATTCCCTGTTGTTTACAGGCTGGTCTTCATAATGAGATATACAGTACTTACAGTGTGTTTTCTGTTTGTGTTTGTCAGTGAGCCAGAGGAACAACTCTGACTGTATTTACATCTGTGTGATGGCAGGTAAGATGGGTAAGTAGAGCTCAATACTACAATACTTTACTTATTGTATTTTATCAGTTATTTCATCTGTTGCCTTGTGTTTAATTTGTTTTTTTCGTTTTTTTTATGGAAGCCCTGAGAGGCAAGTGATGTTGTTTTCGGGGGGGGGGCTAACACAGGCTTTGTAGCTCTTTATCTCACCTGACCTCCTTAAGCCTCTGTGGCAGAAAGAGTTTGCAGATTAAAATACATTTTTACCAAAAAAAAAAAAGAAATATATGACAGTAATGTTACATAACTTGCTAACACACAATAAATCTACCTTGTGTTTAGAATACACACAGAAATTACAAACCTGGTAAAAAACATGAATGCTTTTAGTCCCATTTACACTAGTAATTAGTAATTACTAGTAACTAGTAGTAGTGTAATGGTGGACTTCAACTTCTTCTTCTAAAAATGAATTTACAAATGCAAACTGAAAAATCCAGACTAAATCATATCATATTTATCTCCCAATTTTAACTATCAAAATTTAAATAAGAAAAAAAAAGTTAAATGGATGATGTCCAAAGAACTAAGAGAATCAATATCTGCTATTTAACTAAAGACAAACTGAAGGTTTTGCAGATTGCTGTTGCTCATAAGGGATGAAGAGAGAGAAAGAACAGAAACAGTTTGATAATGGATTTGTCCAGCTCTGACCTCAATGAATCATGTAATTAATCTTTTATTTCTCTCTCTTTCTCTTTTTTTAATGACTCAAATTCACAAACATGGGTCACATTGTAACTTGGAACACCTCTTCAACACTGCTATATACTGTCCGTCATTATGTAATGTTCTATATCATGGAGTGAACACCAGGTTCTTCCACCATGTCACTGACACGTGAATATGAAGCATATTTTCCCTGGATATTAATGAAGTTAATTATTATGTCATTTGGGCGTGAGGATGATGATGTTGGTGATGAAGATGAAGTGTCGGTGTGTGTTTTTTGTCCAGGCAGAGAGGTGCCGGAGCTGTGGGAGGTCGCCTCCATCACTCCTCTCTTCAACCAGACCATTGTGGAAGGGCCTCACAGAGGTGTGTTTAAAACACACACTCAGAGCCTCGCTTCAGTTACTGGACATTAAAAATAATCAAAAATTTATTAGCAGAAAAATAAATCCCTTAATATATAAGACCTTTAAAAGAGATCAAATCTGTTATGGTGTAATTTTGGGAAATGTTTCTAAAATGATACATAAGATATATAAAATAATACAATTTAATGGAATGGTGCTGCCATAAAAACATGTGGTTTGAAAACATCATATAGTTTTAGTGAAGAGGTGAAACAGGATGTTTTTTTCCAAATTTAAATTAATTCATGGTGACATTTTAGAAAAAACTTGAGGTTTTAAAAGGTGAAAGAAGAGACTGCCACATGCTCAGCTTTTTTTTTGTCATTCACTGACAGTATACAGCAAAACCACCAGGTGGCAGCATCACTTTAACACAAAGCCAGAACCTCAGGTGAAAAGCATTTACATTGTTTTAGATTCTCACTGGTGTTTTAGACAGATGTGTGGGTAACAATGCTGAAGTTAAAACAACACATTTCTCCTATTATTACTGTATATTAAACTCGATTTAAAAATCCTATATGTCAGGTTTTTATTTTACAGCAGTTTGCCTCTTGCCCATTTCCAATATATGGTCTTTGTCATCTTGAATTTGCACAGAATGAATAAAATTTACTGAACTTTTCTTCTTTCTTTTCAAGCAGGTAACATCTCCTCCTTCAGTCTCCCTGTCGGTGAGTCAGTCACAAGCGTCTGTTGTGATCCATAAGACACTAAAGAGATGTTTAATTCATATTTTGTTTCCAAATATCTATTCCGAACCGCAGAATGGCACCAGCTGCCCACAAATCTGAGTCACATCTCTCCATCTGGGATGAGCTCCATGTTAACCAGCAGAGTCCATTCCACTGCACATGGTGAGTCTCTGCAGGAGGCTGCTGATGAATGCTTGGGTCATTTCATTTAAGATCAGACTCACTCTGTTACATCTGCCATTAAAATGCCAATTTTCCCACTAATTAGTGCCACATTATATTTATAAATCTGTAAAATAAAGTGGTACAAAGAAATTAAGGGAATCCAGGTCAGTGTGACCTCACAAAACACTTTTTAGCCATAACTAACATAAACTTTCACACAAATGGTTCATATTTTCTCTGACTCTGGATAAACAGGGATGTAACCTGAAACTAGTCTGAGTGGAGGAGGCAGACAACCACCAGGAAGTGATTCTAATTTCCTCTTGTGTGTTTGGTTCGTCAGTTTCACCAAGTACTATGGAAGAAACAGCTGCTCCAACAGCAGAGATCACCACCGCTCAGCTGCCGGCAACAGCTCAACAACCTCCGACCGTCGCACCACAAAGTGAAACTACGGCAGACAGACTGGAGACGACAGTAGGGACGACACAAACGGTGATGGAACAAAGAGTTACATCACGAGGAGCGACAAAACCAGATGTGACAACAGCTCAGTCACAAGCTACACAAAAACCAACAACAACAACAGCAGTTCTGCAACCAACCAGCACCCCACCGGTCACCACTGTGTCCTTAACTGCTGCTGCAAGTACAACGCGACTGACCACAGTGACATCCTCACCAGTGATTAGTCTGAGCCAGATGACCACAGCTTCACACCTGCTGAGAACAATGACCCAGCACACGACTTCCACAGCTCACCCGACGAGACTTTCACCTGCCCGTCCTACAGCGGGAGCAACAGTTGCTAGCTGGACTACAGGACCTCTGAGCTGGAGAACTACAACACCCAGCAAGTCTGTGGAAACAGAGAGACCAGGTAAAGATTTCTTGGATCAGTTGGTTTAATATTATGGAAATCAGTAGTTGGTGAAAGACACTGTGTCTGTGCTTGGTGTTGCATATAAAGAGTCAACCGGTCAATTATAGTGAAGCTTAGTGAAATTAAAGGGCTTGTTCACCCAAAAAGACTAAAAGGTACAACTGTGGCGGTATCATCCACACAAGCATCTTGTGACTGAAGCCTGAAAATCACAGATAGTACTCATGAGCATACTCTAATTAAAACAAGTGAAGTATGGGCATCTGTTGTAAGTATCTGTTGCTACATTAATCAAGCAAAAAATGTCGGCAAAGCAACTCTAGGGGTGTTATTATATGTAAATCACCAATAGGTGCGACTCAAAAAATGCATTCAAAACATTGTTAGTTTATCTATTGAGGGAAACCAACTCTAAAGGAGATTCAAAGATGTTTTTGATTAGTGCTTGTGGGCAGATGTTGACAACTTTTTTCTAACAGTGACGACAAATGCTCATACTAAGATGTCAACATTGGTTGTTAATCAATGCTTCCCAAGACAACACATAGAATTTACCATATATCAGTGTTTCACAACCTTTTCCAGCTCATGGTCCACTTGAAAATTTAAAAAATGTCAACCCATTAACAATATGGCGGCCAAATAATGTCTTGGAGCAGTTTTTATTTTAATGATAATGATCAAAAATTAATGACTGAATGCAAAGCAGGGGAAGCTCAATTTCTCTTTTTTGTTTGACAGAGGAGAGATCACCTGTTGATTTTATGTCTCTTTACTCTTTCCTTTTAATTCTTCCTGTTGCTAATCACCTATCTATTTTGATGCTTCAGTTTGTGCCATGGATGTAATGTGTTAGCGCACAATCAGAGGTCAATTTGAGATAGCAAACAAGTATATGACGTGGTCCGGTAGCAACAACATTAAAGTTCCTATCATTGGCCTATTGCAGTGATAGACTGAAGTGTGAAAGGAGTTTTTTTTTATATATATATATATATATATATATATATTTAAAGAAACATTTTTTATGATTACATCTTTTCACATAAAATTGTACTGTTTTGCAAATGATTTGTCGGCCCACTTGCAATACCTTCACCGTCCACAGGATGGACACCAGGTTGGAAACTGTTTTTGCTGATCAGTTGCTTGTGTGGGTAAGGTATGAGTGAGGTTAAGTAATTAAAAGTAAAGGTTGGGGAAAGATGGTTGTCAAAGGTTGAAAGGAGACAATGCCCAACAAACCACCACATCTCCTTCTTAGGAGGTTTTGAGATGCGCTACTTCCTCCTTTTCCTAGTAGGAGAGGTTGGTCATTATTCACACAATAAGATGTCACATGTTAAGAAAACGCTAACAGAGGTCCTTTAATGCCTCGACTGAACTACCTGTTGTTCTGCAGTGAGTATAAAGCAAACGGCTGATATACGACTTCAAAGCAAGATATAAAAATGCCATATCTACATATTTATGACAAATAATTGGAGCAGTTGCCGTGAAGAGCCTTTAAGAGCTGCAGTCATGAGGCTGCTCTCTGTTTGACAGTGTGACTCTGACTGACCTGCCCTCAGAAAATGACTGTAATCACATCATTTCTGGACACACCGACGCTTACTGATTCAATTTTAGCCCGGGAAAGGTGTATGTGTGTGTGTGTGTGTGTGTGTGTGTGTGTGTGTGTGTGTGTGTGTGTGTGTGGTGTGTGGAGTGTGTGTGGAGTGTGTGTGTACATGTCTTTCCATGGTAGTGTGGACAAATGTTTGTTTTGACACCATCATTGTGATGGTTCAAAGAAGCAGTTTGAAGCTTAATACTTTGTTTTAGAGTTCAGGTGATAATGTGGTTCGGGGTTAGGCATTTATTGGTGATGGGTAATGTTATGGTAAGCAGCTATAGGGAAAGCATTATGTCAAAGTGTGTCCTCACAGCTATAGAAAGACTAACATGCGTTTGTGTCAGAGCATGGGAAGAAGAGAGAGAGGAAGCCCTGCAAGAGGCTGAGATAGTAACCATGGTAACACAGGCGCAGCCCCCCCCCCCACCCTTATGTGAAGGCTTTGAAGGTTTTAAGCTGCAAAGGTTAAAAGCAAATTAAGGACAAATATTCATTGTTTTTCTGTCGGCTACATGATCAGTGAGCCTGTTGGGAGGGAAAAGAGACTCGGCAGAAAGACAAACAACAATACAAGCTGCATGGTTCACAATCAAAGAGGTAAAATAAATTCTTGGGTAATATAAGGATTTGGAAATGTTACAGGCAGCTACATCAACAAAACCTAAAAGACTCAGTTTGAAAATATCACCTTCGGTTCCAGGCAAAAAATCCTGTTTTTGTACCACTTCTCATCAGATTGTACGTATTATACCTTTTCTTTTCCACAATCCCAAGTGTTATATGAAATAACAATAAAATAAAGATGTGAAGTTGCTGAATAGTTGTTAGATGCAGAAAAGGGTTAAAATCTATTATATGAATTATTTACAAAAACCTCATAACCAGCAGGTAATGCTGTATATGTAACGACTGTGAACTCTGCAACCTGTAAATTCCCCTCAGGTCAGTGGGACACAACTAAACCTGATCCACACATGTAGCTTTAACCCTCTGAGGTGGATGGCTGTTTCTATTCATATCTTTGCGATAGTACAGCTTAGAAATATGGTTTAATGTTGTTAGAATCTGTAGACTGTCCACTTTTACATTAGATAATCTTGCGAGATCATATGTGACTCATAGCCTCTAAGATTTGGTTAAAGTAGAGTGAAAGACAACACTACGACTCACTGGTGTTTCAAAATTTCATTTTAGGCATTTATTATCCATTTATCTACTATTTTACTCATGTATTGCACTATTTTTATGACCCTATAGGCTTTGGTAAACCCATTTCAAACACCAAAACAATTCATCCACATCAGGAAAGGTTTGTTTTCACAAAATATTTGAAGAATTTCAGAAAGTAGGCTTACATTTTTCAGAATTTGGGCCAAATAATGTCTTTGCTCTATGACAATTATAAAAAGACCTGTGATTGTTTTGAAAATTTGCTATACAGAACACTTGGGTGTTATGTTATGTCCAAGTATGCTTTAAAAAGTGAAGATAAGAAATAATGTAGAAATCGAGAAAATGCCTGTTTAAAGACTGTGATGTCAGGACTAGTGGTGCTTTAAAAAGGACGAAAAATAGGCAACCCCCCCCCCCAAAAAAAGTGTATATATACTGTACAATTACACTTCAGTTGATAGTTAAAAATAAAAAGTTTAAATGTAATGTGAGCTACGACATTATAGAAACACCCTGAGGGAAGCAAATTTGTCACTTTATGTTGATGTATTTTCTTAACTTTCTCCACCATCCACTTAAGTACCTGGGTTGTTCTGTGATGCCCCAGATTACCCACAGATGAGGGCATATATTGATTTGCTGGTTGACAGTTGGCTTCATGCAAACAGCTGGTGAAATGCAGCTGGACTGATATTTATAAGCTAAATTAATTTTTAAAAATGCTGTGCAAAACAGTTATGTCATGATTTTTACCAATTTTGAATCAAATTCTTTCAATGTGTCATTTTTAATATACTGTAGATATGTAGAAACATTTTTATATTTTGTCATAATCAAGTTTCCAGATCGTAAGTGAATATACTTTTAGCTTCCAGTCGAGGACTAAAGGGTAAAATGCTTCCTGTCGTCTGACATCTGAGACATTTATTAACTGATACACACATTAAATGAATAAATGAATCCTAAACACAGTATTTATTTCATTGCCTTTTACTCATCCAGCAGATGAAACATTAAAAAATTTGCCCACATTTCCCAGCAGAACCACTAGATGGCAGTGACATCACACTGTAGAACCGTCAGCTGCTCCCCAATGAGTTCTGCCTAGCAACTAACAGAAGGGCTGGAGTGTCCTTTGCAATCTGTCACTGAGTCATTAGTGTGCATTAAAATGAGTGTTTGTCGCCCAGCTGCACATCTCTGCACTGTGTGTGTGTGTGTGTGTGTGTGTGTGTGTGTGTGTGTGTGTGTGTGTGTGTGTGTGTGTGTGTGTGGACGTGTCATAGATTGACCCTGACATTTCTTGCATATACCAGTGATGAGAAACTATAAATGGCGGCTCCGTGTTGGCTCCGTGTTGGCTCCGTGTTGGCTCCGTGTTGGCTCCGTGTTGGCTCCGTGTTGGCTCCGTGGTGGCTCCGTGTTGGCTCCGTGTTGGCTCCGTGTTGGCTCCGTGTTGGCTCCGTGTAGGCTCCGTGTTGGCTCCGTGTTGGCTCCGTGTTGGCTCCGTGTTGGCTCTGTGGTGGCTCCGTGTTGGCTCTGTGTAGGCTTTGTGTAGGCTTTGTGTTGGCTCCGTGTTGGCTCTGTGTTGGTGCTGTGTTGGCTCTGTGTTGGCTCTGTTCCAGCTCCAGATTGTTTCACGTCAAGGCTTGGTTGCATTTGTGTTGACTTTTTTGAAAAATGGAATCAGCTGCACGTTTTGTGTTTTGTGAAACAACACATAAGTTGAATTCTATTACACAACACTCATACATAAATGAAAGTGGATAGGATATAAAGTAAATATTGGCAGATGTGGCTTTCTGAAGATGAAAATGTGGCATGTGACCCCACTTACAGACATGAGCTGCAAACCACGAGTCTGTTTACTGCCAATGACCCTCTTTTAAAATAGTAATAATAACAATTATTTTAAAATCATGCTTATTTTGCACCTTGTTAAGCTGCTTTGAGTTTCAAATATGTTGAGATTCAACACTAAGTTTGTTCTTGACAGAAATAAATTGACAAATATCGAATAGATTGCCATGAAAGTTGATGTTAGTCATTCATGCTTCCCAGAGGATGAATCCTACTCACTTTGACTTTTCCCCTGACTTTTCCTCAAATACCACCATGATGTGTACATCTGTTAATTTGAGTTAAATATATCAATATTGGGGGGATCACTATGAAATTTGCACCAAACATTAATTGTCTCCAGAGGATGAATCCTAATACTACATAATACTTTGGTTACCTTGGTTTGTGACCAAGACAACAGGAAGGTGATGTACTGTGCGCACAGCCTTGCAGAATCTTGGGCTTTTTTTTTTTTTTTTATGCCTTTATTGGACAGTATAGTGGAGAGAGACAGGAAACGGGGAGGCAGAGAGAGGGGGAATGACATGCAGTGAAAGGCCGTCCGATGCGGGATTCGAACCGGGGCCGACTGCTGCGAGGATATTAGAGGAAAAACACATCAGTGGTGTGCGAATGATGCACAACACATTTTTATAATTATATTATTTATTTTTCACAATTAAACACAACTGAGTGAAAGGGAAAGTCAGTTAAGGTCAAAACATATCTAAATGTCAACTGAATATTCAGACTGGCACCTTATGTGAATGATTTTACAACCATTAAAACGCACGATACATTTGTGTTATCATTTGTGAAATCTTATAAAATAAAATGTACCTCAGCCTTTTTTGTAATCATGCTGTACTGTAATTAATAAATTCTAGACAGCAAAATAAATAGAAATTTACAAAAACAACAAAAGAAAAATAAACTTTGCATTGAAAAGTGTTTCCTTTACATTTGACTGTCAAAAGGTTCCTGGATTCCACCACAGGCACGATGACTGCAAAATGAGCGAATAGCTGCAGAATGTGGAGAAGTATCTCATTGAAATTCATATTTGAATATGGATTTTTATGGTAATTAGCAGCCCGTGTACCTGGAATGCATTAATTATGATTAGAATGCATCAGCACCAGTGATTCCTGTAATGGGGATTTAAGTAGTGAAAAGACGTCACGCAGCATGAAAACAATGAGAGAATCTGAAGGATGGATGTGAGGATGGTTTACACGAAAACCTCTCTGAGCTTCCAGAGGTTAATTATGGTCTCTTATTATTTTATGTGCAAACTTACCTGTGCGATAATTAACGTTTTAATTACTTTGGTTTTGTTTGGCAGATCAAGGTAATTGAGCCTCTGAAAGTGGATCAGTTTGGAAATACAGTAAATACAGTTAGAAAACGGGCTGTTTCAGAGCTGGTTTTGTGACTTAACGTGACCTCTCACTCTGTCTGTTGAGAGGCTGTCCTTGGAGGAGGCCGGAGCTGACCGGTGAGTCGGTCTCCAGCAGCACGACGACCACCACCACCACCACGGTCAGCGCTCACAAGCTGCAGCCCTGCGTCCTCGAGCTCTGCAAGTTCTTCTCGCAGTGCCTCTGCAGACCCTTCAACCACAAGACGCGCATGAAAAGGTTTTCACACCAGCAAATGACACTTTCTACATCAAGATGACACATTGCGGTTTTAATGACGTGATTGTCGGAGAGCCAGGAAACTGGACGAGAAACTAGTGAACGCAGAAGGTGATTCGCCTCCATTGAGAGTTTTTAAAAAATTCGTATGGAAAGTGAGAAAACAGAAAACACTGACATCCACAAAACATCTACACATGCTGGAATGAAATAAATTTAATGAGGTACACCTAGGTAACAAATGTCAGCACTCTTGGAGGACTACCTTACTTGATTTCTTTTAAATCAGGACCCATCCGGTCAAGATACGAGGGGTGATTGGTAGGTTTCGTGGCCTAAAGTAAAAGGAGTCTTCTTCCTGGCTTCCAGTGCAACAAAGATCAAACAATAAATATTTACACACACGTCTCATCACTCTGGTGGACGTTTTTCTGCTCCCAGCTTGACTTGGTAATCACTGATTTGTTGCTTTGTAGAAGAACGGGATTAGTTGTTGCCAGTGTAAATGCTTTAAATTGGGTTGAACAGTAGAAAGTGTAAGTTTCACATCAGTGTTAATTTGTGTTCATTCAACAGAATTCAATGAACTGTCTCTAATATGAGGAAAAGTTCGGTCATGTTTACCTTTTTATTTAGCTGATAGCTAATTAGCCAATCAGCTGTAGTACATCTAAAAGAGGCTTTCTGTTTTGATGAGAGTTGTTGAGCGGATGTTGATTCTAGGTTTGTGTTGATGTGAAGCTCAGCTGTTTACAGTGATCTCCTGGTCCTGCAGGTACTGTGACGACAGCCACCTCTGGTACGAGAAGCACACGTCTGAGGTGTGTCGGCGGGTCAGGAGAGTCTCCTTCTCCAGAAGTAAGTGACCTGTGGAGGAAGGTACGATCGATCGGCGGCAGCCGAGATGAGTAACTTAGCGGCTCTGAGAGCGCTGTCAGAGCAAATCTTCATCAGCTGCCAGCCTCTGCTTTACACTGGAGTCTCTCCATTTTTTAGAAGTGAAGCTTTATTGAGACTTCACAGATCAATGGGCTTCCTCAGAGCCTCAGGCTTCAGCCTCAGAGACGAGCCGCTGTGAACACTAGATAGTAGCCAGTGTATAAGGTACAGTCCTCAGTGTATTAGGTAAACCTGGCTAATAGTGATACAGTCTTACGTAACAGATAAACAATAAATCCTCCTTTACAGAGGTGTTGATTATATCACACAAACTAGGTGGACAAAATAACAGGACACCTGTCAGCATGGTGCAGTACAGTTCATTCACCTGCTTTAGTTTTGGCTAGCTGCACCTAATAAACTGGCAGCTGAGTGTATATCTCTAGATTTCATGTGTCTTGAAGTACATTTTTTAGTGCAAAGCAACATGACATCAATAACATGAAATTTTCCCAAACTACTAATAAGAATAAAACCTGTTATATGAAAAACTAAATTTCATATAAAACATATTTTTCATATTGTTATTATATTAGTGGATAAAAATATATCAGTGATCCACTGAAACATGTAAGAGTCTATGTTGAAGGAATGTAGGAGCTTATTCGCTTTCTTACCAAGAGTTAGAAGACAAGATCAATACCGTACTGTAATGTACTGTACATGTACTGTACATGTACTGTATGTCCAGGGATCTTTAGGCTACATCCATGCTGATACATTTCAGTTTTAAAACGCATCACTTCAGCTACATTCACGTCTGGCGTCCACATTACTCCAGAGTTTTCAAGCACCTAAAACTGAGAACTTGGAGAAACGCTGCTGCTCTGTTTGAGTTTGAAAACTCCAGCGTGGCGTTTCCCGTCTGGACAGGCACAAATGACGACTTCTAGAAACAGTGATGCAGCCACCTGCCTCGCCTCCTGATTGGGTCTCATCCTCCTCGACTACCAGTGGTGAATGCAACATGGATAATGAATTATAAATGTTCCCACTTCTTTTTACATGGTCTAAGCAGAAAGCAGGTACCAGAGGCTGGGTCGGGGAGCCGGGAACCATCCATCGGTGGGAGAAGTGCACAGTACTGGGGGAGGTGGAAGGTGTTTGGTTTGTTAGTTTGCTTTAAGTGATATAGGTGGGGAGATGGGACATGTGTGGTTTGGTTTGGTTTGGTTTGGTTTTGAATTGTTGTCGTACACAAATACAGGGCTGTCCTCTGCAGTGGTCCTGCTCCCAGACCCTCAGGGAGGGAGCTGATTCTTCTCTGTTTTCCCCTCCATCTTCGTCCCTTTCAGTTATTTCTTCCGATGGATGGAGATTTTTTCTGATACAGAGCTAAAACGCTCGTCTGGACTGAGATCGTTTTCGTTGTGAAACACCATTTTAAAATGAAAATGTATTAGTGTGGCTGTAGCCAATTATCTTAGCACAAAGACTGGAAACAGAGTGGGATCTGTCTGCAATAGAGTGAATAAGTATATTTCCCAATAAGTCAAACTGTTCATTCAATTTTAATGGACCCAGAAAAACAGAACAAAAAGCTCTAAACCTCATGGTTCAGGAGTTCTCTGTCAAAACATAAAAAGCTTTATAAATGGTGTCAGACTGTGGCTCTGTTGAATATGGATCCACACCAGACACAAGTCACCTCTCCCTTGGTGCCTCTGCTGACTTTTCCCCAGATTTCATCGAAATCTGTTCAGTATTTTTTCAACATATTCTGCCAACTAGCTAATAATGAGACAGAAAACGTAATCTGAGGCAGGTGAAACATGGAGTCAATAATGTTAAACACATGGGTTCATTTGTTGTTCAAAAACATCCAAAATGACTTTGAGAGATGTCTGATGATGGTGCTTTTAAAACACAGTGAACCGCAAACAGAGCTGTAAGTGTGTGTGTGTGTGTGTGTGTGTGTGTGTGTGTGTGTGTGTGTGTGTGTGTGTGTGTGTGTGTGAGAATCGGAGATAATTGGGGAGCGCACTTCATCCTTCACCTGTATTGAAGGGGACGTGTCAGCCATGTTGCAGGGAGCCGGTATCAGAGCTCATTAGAGCAGCGCTTCTTGCAAGAGCCTCTGAGCCGCAGCCGTGAATCCTCAGAGCTAATGGGCTGAAGAGGTCGCAGAGAGAGCCGCCTCTCTCACAGCTTCTGACACGCCGATCATCCAGCGCCAGGCCAGAGAGAGGAGTCGCCGTGCTGTATCAGTTCTCCTTCAGACTCTCATTAGACCTCAGTGTGTATTTTTAGACTCGTTTTTTTTTTTTTTTTTAGAAGGGTTTGAGTTGAAATTGAAATTGACATCAAGGCAGGTTTCTTTATACAGCACCGTTCAGACTGAAGACAAGTCAAGGTGCTTTACAGAGGCAGGGAAATACATTCAATTAGATGTTCGGACATTAAAACTGCATTGGAAAAAGTGGCAGCAAACATGTTTTTAGCCCCGATTTGAATGAGCAGTTTCAGCAGACCTCAGGTGTTCAGGAAGCTTGTTCCCCAGGTGAGGAGCAGAGAAACTAAAAGCTTCTTCACCTTCGCTTGGCTCTGAATCTCTGTCTGTCCCAGACAACAGAGAGAAATCACACAGCTCCTCTAATAAATCCTCCTCAAAATACACATCATGACACATACTTCAACCTCGTTCTAGTTTAAGCAGATACAGTATTATGGTTTTTGCATGAGGATTTTCAGAGTAAACTTTCCAGCAAGTCAGATACAGGGTCACTAAGTTGATGTAATAGGAGCCTATTCGTGATTATTTCTATAATTGTAAAATAAGAATAGTGAAAATTATCATCCCAGTTCCTCCGAGCCAAAGATGACGTCTTCAAAAACTCAGGATGTTCACCGTGATTTAAAGCAGCAAATCATCACATTTGACAACCTGGAAAAAGTAATTGGTTGACACTTCAGCTTGATGCACAATTATGATGAATATATACAGCGATTATCGGTGTAGAATGGCACATGATCTCAAATAGGTCACACCTGCAAGAATTTGGCAAGCAGCTATTGGAAGAACATGGAAAATCTGAACAAAAGTCATTTCCATGTTAACTTCAGCAGTGAAGTGGAAACATGCACATGCTGCTGGTTGGATTGTATGATGGATACTAAGCTCTGCTGGTGTAAGAAAATGAAAGGACAAAGTGAAAGTGAAGAAATAAAGTTTGGTGGTATTCCCTCCTTCAAGCTTCTTACAGCGGACTCTTCACTTCTCTTTTGTCATGTCCACTGACCAGATGAAGTTCAACTCGGGATTAGTTTCACTCGTCATTTAACTGCTGACCGAGCCTGAAGCATCAGTACTGTTACCATGGTTACCTGTAGTTAAATATACCGTGAGTGCTTCCCGCAAGTGTGTACTTCTTCTTCAGGTGTCAGTTAGTTTCTAAAGGTAACAGGTCACAGCTGTTGGGATTATTTATAATAATTATAATATATAATATAGTTTTAAGTCAGAGAGTCACAGCAGCTAATATCAGGAAGCTGCAGCAGGTGGAGATTAAGTTTTACTGAAAGTCAAAGTAACAGAACTGCAGATAAAATACGATGAAACCTCGGTATTTTCACCTTACCACAGTTATAGTGCAGTACAGAATTATTAGCGATATGTTTTTATATTTGAATCGTTTCTTATTTTAAAGATGGTCACATTAAACCCACAGCTGACAAGAATTTGTCTCCCTCCTCCCTCCACAGATCTGAAACAGAGATGCCTGACAAAGATGTGCAATAAACTGTGACCAGAGAGGAAGCAGAGAGACACAAAGAGCCGTTCATCCTCACAGGAAGTGACTGAAACTACAGAGAACAGCTGAGTACACCTCTGGAACATCTGGCCAATTTGTGGAAATGGAATCTGGTGATTTCTTTTTTTTTTTTTCCCCAAATCTGGATGGGTGTGGAAGACACACTGAAAATTCTGTCAAATTCTGACATCATCACAATAGTCTACACTCTGATTTGATTTAGACTCGTACAAACACCGTTGGACTATTTATGAAAATGATGTCGTGTTTCTAAGGTTTGGAAAACAATGTGGAATAATACAAAAAAAAAACAGCGGTAGAAATTGTGGTTTCTTCTAAAGAAACTGATTTAGAATTTTCTTTTGTTGGTTAAAATAAAAATCGGTCTAATTTTCCCAACTGCCCCTGCTCCATCTCTGATGCTCCATGTCAGTCAGACCGACACGTGACTGTGAGGTGTGACGGTGGCGCAGATGACCACCACACATCTGTTGTTAAACCCTCTCTCAGCTGTTTGATCAGTAAAATTAAAACATTTTTTTATTCTGTTGAAATAATGACATTTTATTTCTTTCTCTCAAAGCTCTAAGATCTATTCTCTTGCTCGTAGTAATAGTCACATATGGATGAATCATATTTGTCAGATACTGCAGTTGCATGTCTTGGGTCTGTAGCTGTTCTGTCACTTGTCACTCCTTCTCCTCTTTGTCTTAATATATTTTGAAGGTGTGTTTTTCCTCCTGACTTCGGGTGCTTTGAGACTTCATTAAACAGTTGTGTCCTGTTTGAGGATGAGGCTCAGGAAATGCAACGTTTCATTTGTGTGTCAGTGTGTCACATAACCATTTCAGCGTCGCCCCGCCCACCAGGCCATCACCTTTACATGGTGCAGTCTAAGGTGCGTCACCTCTTTATATTACTATAAATGTATATTATTTAGTAATAACAGCAGCAACTATTGTTTTAATAATGATACCTATCATAAGGCTTGTAATCTATCTGGCAAGGTAAAAGATTGATAGTATTGATCGCTTCATTGATCATCTTTACAGGATGGAACAGCAGGAAGAACCGAAACTTGTTTTTAGATGCTAAGCAGCAGGTTGATTTTGTTGTACCCCTACATAAGGTGCAGCGATGACGGATCGCTAGCGCCACATTTTGAGCGTTTGATTTTGCCCCATTTTAAACAGTTGGAGTGAAATATTAGGAGAATGGGCTTCTACACACAGTCCTAGTTCTGCTTTTGCTCTTAGAGCCCCCACACTCTGGAACCGACACTGTAACTCATTAACTTCTTTTAAATCTCTTCTTAAAATGCCTTTCTCTGTCTGAGGTCTTTGGTCATGTTTGATATGTGTTTTATTCTGGTTTGTTCTTACATAATGTATTGCCTCTCTTAACCTGTCGTCAGAGCCTTTTCCATAATGTTGGATTATAGTTTTACTTTATGCTGTTCTACTGTTTTCCTGTGCTCAGTCTCTTTTACCTGGTTTTATTTTTTTTATTTGAAGCAGCAGCTTTGTTAAGAAAAGTGCTTTATAAAAAAAGTTATTATTATAATTATTATTATTATTATGATTGCGTTAAAAACACAATGAAATTAAGTTTGGCAGCATATGTTAAAAATAAAGACTAAAATCATTAAAATATATAAATATATGGTAAAATAAAATGTCCATATAAACACTAACAATATAACTATTATATAAACATTGTTATTAACATTTTTTACTCTGATAGGGACAGTGAGAGGGAGGAGTTGACATACAGCGAAGGATCATTATTGGTAAGGATCATTATTATTATTGTTGTTGTTATTATAGTCCACTTGTCAAAATGATGATAGCGACATTCACTGAGAGAAAAATTAATGATTGTGAAATATACCTGAAAGCTGCAAAAACTCTTGTGGCCCTTGTGAAGCCTAAATTCTCTTTATCATATTTGGATAATTGATATTGAGCCTAAAGGAAGCTGGAAGGTGTTTTGCATGTTTCTTCACCATAACATGTTTTATCCCCATCCTCATGACGTGTGCACATGCAAACTCCAAACTGTCACGGTCTTTTTTACCTGTGACAACCTAAAAATACGAAAGAATTAATAACTGGTCACTGAACATCTGTACTGTGGGTGTTTCTGTGAAACATGACATTTGATATAAACATCTGTACCATCCTCCCCCCCACAGTTGCACCTGTCCCATACAGTGCTCCACTATCAGCCCCCCACTCCCCTGTTATTAAATCCACAGCTCCTCTGCTTCACTGACCCCCCCCCCCCCCCCCCCCCCCCGGTAGTCATTGATCTGAACTCCTGGGAGGATCAGATAAGACCAGGTCGACCCCTGGGTCGCAGATCCTGCCCCCGCGGGACAAAGGGTCTCCCTGTCAGGACCCCACCTCTGTTAAAGCCTCAGATACCTGCACAGGAACCAAACCAAGATAAGATCCTGCTCAGGTGTCACCTGATAGCCAATAAGACCTGAACTGAAGGAGCTAAAGGTGCCACCCCCCCAGGTAGGACCAATAACCACAGTTAGTGGAACTGAGAGTTTATTCTGTTGGGAAACAAGACAACAAAAGCACTAAAAGGGCTTCTACCCTCCCTTGTTTGCTGATGAACATCAGAACTATGTCTGATTCATTATGATGACACAGGCTTTCACTCTATAACCTTAATTCAATGAAAGAACAGCCACACAACTAAGGTAAGAGTTTCTTTGCTACTTAACACATTTTGAAATCTTGTCTTGTTGACTGTTGCACTGTGTGTTTGGAGGCACGTTAATTCAAATACATACAGGTCGTAGTTTGTGATGCTGTTGCTCTGTAATTTTCTATTGTGCCATATAAGCTTTAGGTGACAGACGACTATAATGTCGATAGTGTGAGTTGTCATTTTCATTTACTTACTTACTTAGCAGCTAGAGAACCTCAAGAGTTGATAAAGACCAAAAACAGACCTAAAAGAAAGGGACTAATAGACTTCGTTTCTAGGCCAATATTGTGATGATGATATGACGTGCGATAAATAAACAAAGATACAGTTTTGCTGAGAGAAGTTGAATGGAAAACAGACAAAGGTCACTATCGGTCATCTGCTCCGTCCTCCTCCCTCTGCTGCAGCTATAAGCTTACAAAAGTTTGTAGCAAAGTTTCCTTTAAGCTTGTTCACTATTAGCTGAACGTTAGCGCGCTGTGCTCCTGTAAAACAAACTGCGGAGGTTTAAATCTTGTTGAACAGGTGCTGTGATGAAGGACTCTAAATGCTTTTTTACTCACAAAGGTTGTGATAACACTCAGACCTGTACTGAACTGTATTTTTTTTTTTTTTTTTTAACAAATAATTGGGTTACACACATGGATCTGCAGTGGTTATTAGGATAGTCACTAATGAACTGTTCATACCATATTTTAACATGTAATAATAATCTGTGATATGTCACTATATGAGCTCACCTTGTCTCACATCCTCAGTAACATCAGGAGATGATGAGGGACCTGCTCCACTGTCTGTGGCTGTTTCTGAAACTAAGGGCACTGTGTTTCATGATGTTAAGCTTTGCTGAGTATTTTATTTATTTGATAGATATAATATCATACGGCATTGTAGGTATAATGCTGATTTATTTATGAAAAAACATTTATTAAATGTTGCATCCTACTTTTCTATTATCCTTCAGCAGTAAACTAGCTCCAACGAAGAAATTGTCCTGGTAGTGATCAAGCTAGCATTAGTTAGCCAGCTAGCAGGGAGAGCTATAAGATTTTGTCGCTAAGCAGCAAATAACTAAGTGAAGTGAAATTTCGAGTGAATGAATGTAGAAATATGTAATCAATTTACTTTTGAAATTTGGTATGATTTTGATTGAGGCCAGCAGTTGTGGTGCAGTGGTTAGTTACTACATCAACAAAGCAGCCTGATCTCTTCATGGTAATAACATCTGAGGCTCCTGGATACTGTGCCATTAAACATGGGGAAACATGATTTGTCAGGAGGGAGGGAAACACTTAAATCTTAAAACCAGTCTCCATGACACAAAATTCATTTATGGGAAATCAGTTCTCCTCTTTTGTGATCAATTTTTGAGATTTAATCATATGATTATAGAGTGATGAGGCTACAACTTTCTTAAGACAGATTATTTATTTGCATTAAACAAAATATATTTCACTAGCAGACAGACAGACAGACCTTTTAAAGGGTCTCCCTCAAAACTTTCCTATTGCTCCTTTAACATGAACCTTCGTAGATCTTCCAAATGACATTTTGTTGTCATTTGGATCCATTAACGTGCAGAATTGACCACTTTAGCTTTGAGGTGACATTAAAGTTTAAAGAAAGGCAACATATAACTGCATTAACGGGGCCGCTGACCTCCCGTGCGGTGCATTGACACCAGACGTTCTGCCAGCGTTCCTGCTCTTAGCGAGATGTGCTTGTGGCTTGAATAACATTAATGACACACTTCTTCGTGGAGCCACAGGTGGGCCGAGCTGCTGAAGCCATTAAAGACACCGAACCAGCGAACAGAGAAGGTCGTCCGTCTCATTTGGTGTGGAAGTTATCAGCTCTGTAATGACGGGGCTAATTTATGGAGCTGAATAAGACACATTAGGGTAAATTCAGGTCTCTATTACACATGAAAAAAGAAAACCTGTGACATTTCTGATGAGCATGTCGGTTTCTTTGATTCGGTGTAAAGTCTCCACATCAGCCAGGGAGCACCATTTGCAATAATGATAGCATGGAGCTCATTTCTACCTCCTCTGCTGTTATGTAACAGATGTTGAAGCTTAGATGTCTGCTTAATTGCAGCCTCCTGTGGCCGCACAGAGAATTACAACAACATGCAAAGAATGTTGAGAACTTTTTTTTTGGAACGTTTCAGATATTTAGACAAAGTTTTTATTCTCTTTTTTCAATTTTTTAATGTTGGAAAATTTGAAAACAAAACAATGCACGAAAAGATATAGATGTCTGTACCCAGTATGGCTGTTGTCATGGTAACCAAAACCCAATCCACAATGTGTTTTTCTCCTCAGTACTTTCTGACTTGTGGCTCTCAGCTCTAATGATGTAAATCTTTAAAGGTCCATATAGTATGAAGGTAGATGTCCATGTGTTGTGTTATTATAAGGCAGGTATAAGTTCTATATTATGAAAAAGGAAACATCTGTGAATCCGCTGGTGAAGGCCTATATGATGAGCTGTGCATTCAGAAAATCTGACAAACAATAAACAAGGGAATAAAATAACCTCCAAGTTTAACTTCACTTTACAATCATGATGTGGAGCAGCATCTGTTCATCTTCATTCTGATGTAATATAAGCTCTAAAACTTCCTGTTTTTGCACCTACCTGAAGGTTCGTCTTTAACAGAAGTTTTCTCCCTCTGAATGCAAGTACGAGTCATGTTTCTGATGTGGATCTTCATGCTGTCTGCTGGTCCAAACGGTGAGAGCTCCACTCTGTCCCTTTTAGCTTTAGCTAAAAGTTATCAAAATTTACAGCTGCTGATCGGATTCAGTAGATTATTATAGAAATATTTTATTAATCATGTTCTAGTGACAAACTGAAAGAAATCTTTTTGAAAGTGGAACAGACTTCACTTTCCTGTAGAAGTACATGAAGAAGAAACTCACTTCTTCTCCGCGATGATTTTATGTGATTATTCTAAAATAAGAGGATGTATGTTTGATGTTGCATACATAACTCACATCACTATTATAACAGTTACTCATCTTCATCTTTGTCTTCAGCGCTTTCTGCCAGCTCCATTTTCTGCTTGGACCCAGTGGCCAGTGACCGAAATCCAGATTTCATGATCGGTAAGGGTGCAACATTACGTAATAAACTGTGTGCAGCATGACTCGCTCGCTTAATATTCATTAATGAGTCAGCTAATCACAGTCGGTGACGCTTGAACGAGGCCTGTAGGGAATTAACGGTTTAGTTCTGCAGAAAGGTCAGAGCTGCTGGGGATTTAGCATCTTCTCTGTCATGTACAGATAAATATCTGAGGCAACCACCAGTTACTAACAAATTGCTTTAATCTACATTAATATGCTAATTTGAGATGAGCTCACAGGACTTGCAGTACTTTAATTGGCTGTCATTGAGTAGGGGTAGGGTGGTGGGGGTTGTGGGTAAACACTTCATTGTGGTGCTTCTTTGAGGGACCCATGACACCTCCAGAGGACTCAATGGTGACACCTGGTGTCCCAGGTGCACCACCCTCTGCTTCTACCCCAGCTGCTTTAAGCCAGTTGCTGCTCCACTCAGCAGCCTCTGCCAAGGACTTGGTAGCCTGCTAGAGGGCCTGTTCTCAGATTCCCATCCCTTTCAGTAGCCAGATGATTGACATGGCTACAGAACCCTGCAGCTGACCTCACCTCCATCGCAAGGCAACTTTCCTATCAGCACATGCAGAATGAATGTAGGTGGGAAATGTACGTTTTAACCCCGAAGGAAGAGAGAGAGCAGTGAGATGATATACAGCCACTTTTCAAGTCTACAGACGTGTTTGGATGTAATATCATTCAATTTTGATCATATAGTAGTAAAGTAGTAAAGTAGTATAGTAGTATAGTAGTATAGTAGTATGCTGACCTGGTAGCTGAGTGCTGGAGGAATGGGTGGAACGCTCGCTGTTAGCCAGTGGAAGTGGATGTTTGCAGGCCAGTCTCTACAGCTGGTCCTGGGGAAGCAAGTTAAGTAACTAATATTTAATAGAGCTGAACATTTAATTGAAATATAATCGAAATTGCAATATGGCCAAATGCAATATCCAAAGCATAGGAGCTGCAATTTATTTCTCAAAGGTAAAATGTGTCACAACATTGTTGTGCATTGTAAGCAACATAAGTGTTGCGTTGCTACAGAGACGCCCCGGCCTACAGATCATATTCTCCAGATGTAGAGGAACATGATGTTTGGTACAAGACCAACAAAAGTCACATCATCATCATTTTAATATTTTTTTAAGTGAAATGAAATGAAAAATGAGCGTTCCAACTGAAATCGCAGTCACATGTTGCAATCGCAATATCTGCCAAAATAACCCCAACATGATTTTTTTTGCATATCATTCAGCCCTATAGTTAAATAAATGGAGAAATGTCGGTCAGTGTTTCTTCAGGCTGAAAAACAGCAGCATCTCAGACTGTAATTGTTCAGACTGACATGTTTCCTCAACAGTCCTCCAGCTGCCTGACTTTTTGTGACATTTTCTGCTGTTGTTGACATTAAGGTCGACCGATTGACCATCTGTGATGTTCTGGGACACCTATAGTCCCGATCAGCACTGTGGGTACATCTGGCATGTGGAGAGCTGCAGCCTAAATCATTTTCTGCCCTGCACGCTTCTCTGGACTGTGGAGTCTGCCAACAGGATTATCTATGATTAAATCACTCCGCTCTCTGCCTGCAACATGGAGGAAATCGATTTAGAAGAAGAGTAAAATAGTTTAGGATTTTTTGTTCTTGCAGCCTCTGTGTGTTTGCCTCTTCAGTTTCCATCGTGTTTTCCTTCTCTTCGTGCAGATTGTCTGGGCCTGCGCTTCACCTGGCTCCACTCCATCTTTGATAATTTCCCCTCGTTGCTGAATTTTGCTGTGAGACTTCGCTGTTCCACGGGGCTTTGTCCACGCGACCTGGAAGATTACGGCTGCTCCTGCCGATATGTAGCAGCTGGAAACCCTGTGGATCCTCTGGACATGTAAATAAGACTCGCAGCAGCAGCAGTTGCTGAATCTAAAATACAGCATGGCGGCTTCATTGAATTCAGAAGCTGGAGGCAGGCATCTGCAAAGTGGGCTGGGAGAGAGAGTTAATGGTGCAAAAAACAAACCCTCCCATTACCCATGAGATATATTTTCGCATTTTATAAGATGAGGGAGTTCATATTTTACCTGTATCCTCTAAATCAGCTGTTCTCAATAAGAGTTAGGGGCCCCAGGGTTGGAAAGAAAAAAAATATTATGTTTTTCTTCAGACTTCTATCTAATGAATACAAAATCATTTTAGAGGAAACTATCTGAGAAGAAAAAACAAAGCAGGTTCGGTGGTCACAGTTTCGTTTTAAGGGATGACCAGCCAAAAAGAGATAGAGAGTCACAGCTGTAAACAGTGGGAGTCCTACATCTGTCTGTCTGCACGCCTTTTTGCAGACAGACAGATGCAGGTGTGTTTCCCTCCACAGTACTGAGAGGACGAAAAGATGTTTGGCTCAAACCTCCTCAAATAAAAAAATAAAAGAAGCTGTACTCATGAGACCGGGACAGATTTACAATAGATATGGTGTTGCTTTCGATATCAGTGTGAACAGGCTTCACATAAATGACAGAATATCAACGTGTAGAATGCAAGTCGTGTTTTTCTCTGACGCCCTCTGCTGGACCACCTTCTTTTCCAGGGTTTGCTCCAATACCCACATTTGCTGTCTTGAGCACTTAGGCAAGAGACGAGTGTGTTGCACATCAGAAAATGTCAACACATACTGCACTCGATGAGCTTTTATCTCAGTACTGCTTCAATGCTGCATTTAGAGCTGTGTGAATCTACCAGCTCATTTTGAACTGCTGCTCCACTGCAGACCAGCTGTTGGCAGTAATGCGCCTATAAGCTGCTTTTAGTTCTGACGTTCGTCAACATACAGCATCAACGAGAAGCAGCTGAAGAGAAGTGCTGGATTCAGCATGAATGTTATTATCTGAACATTACTACAACCCAGCATCAGAAACCTGTTCATCTCGCCACAGACTGATGTTGCATATCTGACACGGTCAGCGTAAATACTGAATATCATTAAGTTCTATTGATAATTAAGGAAAAAAAACAGATATCTAACAGATAGAAAAGTTTCAAAATAATATTACATTATGTCTCTTTTATTTACAGTAGACACACATCATTCACAGTGACCCTGAACTGACACAAACCACGGACCCCGTCTGATGAGATGTTTGCTTTAGGTGTTTTATTACAGAAAGTGTGTGAACCCATGACCAAAACAGTTGCATATTCTGTCATTGTGTTACTTATGGGTGAAATTATAGTGAAAAAGATTTCCCTTTTTGCTGGAGACCCCCAGGAACCCCCCTAAAGGACCCCCAGGCAACCCCCAGACCCCACTTTGTAAACCACTGTTCTAGATAACTGGATTTAATGTGTCTTATGTGTGTAATGTGTGCAAATTAAACTGTTTGTCAGTTTATCTGAGATCCATAGATCCTTGTATTTGTGCAGGGTGACGCACCCGTAGACCTTTTTGGCATCTGTGTCATTTCTTCTCTGCTGCAGCTGCTGTGAAACTCACAGGCTGTGCTACCAGAGTGCTGCCCCCTGCACACAACTGCTGCCGCTGCTCCCAAACAACCTCACCTGCTCCCCAGCAAACTCCAGCTGTGGTAAGATGAGACCGAAGAAGATCGATCCCACTCATGCACCTGTTCAGTAAATACAGGGCTACAAACTGTTTGGCAACCTGCAGGAAGTCACTGTAGCCGGCCAAGACACGGTCCAGCACGTTAACCACCATAACATCAGTGTGTGTGTGTGTGTGTGTGTGTGTGTGTGTGTGTGTGTGTGTGTGTGTGTGTGTGTGTGTGTGTGTGTGTGTTTTTGTCCAGATTAAACAGAAAAAGATATAACGTGTTACTGTCAGTGAGCTTTAGAGGTATTGATAGGCGGATTTTGTTTCTTTTGGACAGAGCAAGGCTAGCTGTTTCCACCTCTTCCCAGTCTTTGTGCTAAGCTAAGCTAATTAACAGTTGGCTCTAGCTTCGTATTTAGAGTCAGGAAAGGGTTAATTTATATTATAAGTGTAGATCTTATGAAGCCTATCTAGTAATTGTACCCACTATTACACCAGAGGACACAGACATTGTGACACTGGTCCAACATGTCTGTAGTTATATCAGCTCATCTCTGGATATTAATTGATTGTCTTTCTTTCTTTTTATCCCTGAGATGCCGGTGATTGGTGTGAGCAGAGGTTTTGTGAATGTGACCAGGCGGCCATCGATTGCATGAGTCAGAGCTCATACAACTCCACACTGAGAGGCCTCGCTGAGTCGTCCTGCTCGGCAGCAAACCAAACAGGTGACTTCATCAGAGCGGAGACAGCAGCCCGTTAAAGCTGAACGTCACCTTCATTTCACTGACTTCCCTGCACATTTCGCAGAAGTCTCCTGGGCGGCGCTCAGGATCATTAACACTGTGTCTGCTTCCTCTCCAGATGAGAACAGAGACGGAACGAGTTTGGATCTCATTAGTTTGATTCTTGTGTTTCAGACCTGCTCAGCGGCGCCGTGGAGACAGATGAACCCTTCGGGGGGGCAGGTGAGTCTGAGTGACGTCAGCGCACTTCAACTGAGACTCTGATCAAATGACACTGAGTCAGGCCGCTTTGAAGATCAGACCGCCAAAACGTCCGCGTCAGTATCCTCGAGACAGCGCGTCAGGGTTTTTTTTTTTTTTTTTTTCGAGCGGGTCAGCGATGTCAGATCCGAGGAAACGATTGATTGGGTAGAAAACGCAGACAGCTGAGTCACACCCCTGGGCCTCTCAGCCAATTAAAACAATGACCTCTTGACGTTTAATCCTGCAGCTTCCTGCCCACGCACAGATGAGGGGTTGGGGGGTGGAGAATCCTTTGATCTGTCAGGTCTAAATATAGATGTGATGCTTTCAGTCTGCAAGAACCAGGAGAAGTTGAGGTAGAGAAAGTTGTTAGGAGGTTGTTTCTGTTCGAATAAAGACTTTACTGAAACCAAAGGCCTGCAGCCTCCTCTGGCCCAACCTGGGAGAAACTTTAAATCCGCTTTTATTCACGGTTTTAGGTCAAGTACTGATGAAAACTCAAAAGATGGTATGACATGCCTCGTATGTTGCAGGAAAGTAAAGATTAGACACAGGTAGAGAGCAACTGGTGAACACAGTGGAGGATCTAGCAGCTAAAGAGCTGCTGGGGACCAAACACAACAACAGAGCTAAAAGAGAGGGAACACCGGATCGGCTGGATGCAAACACCACTCCAGATGTTTGATCACGTTGCTCTGTGGCTGCTGAATGTGGAGTGAAGTGTTACCTTGTTTCTGCTGCTCCCAATTTGCCAAAGAAAACAGGTTATTGCAGGTTTAAAACAGCCTCAGACTTCATGTTTAACTGTCACTGTAAAGTATATCTCTATATTGACTGGATTCATCCTGTACTCGCCGGTCTGAACCCGTCCTTGTCCTTCTGCCTTCCAGATGTTCTCTCAGCAGTAAACGACTCTGTGAGCTTCCAGCTGTCCAACTCTTCCCTCCTGTCAGCAGGTAAAAGATAAATAGAAGACACAGATGCATCATGGCAGCTGGGAAGTGATCCACATGACCTGAAATCTGTCTGTTTAATCAAATCTAACAAACAAGAGGAAGTGACACTGGAAGCAGCTTTCTACATTTTCACCTGTGACTCAGACTCTTGAAGGAACACAGCGTCTTCGATCCGACTTGACCTGAGCTATTATATTGTGTCTGGCCTTCAGAGATGGACCTGCTAATGATCAGCAGAGTGGAAAACCAGAGTGACATCGGGCAGACGGACGGCGACCTCGCCCCCACATCCCCCCCGCAGACGCCTGCTGGTATGCTCTCTAATTGGCTCACAGGTCACAGGTTTAACACAGGGATGAGCAGAGGGGCAACACCTGTTTGATTTAAAGATAGAGGGGTCTCCTACACACACACACACACACACACACACACACACACACACAGCTCAGACCTCCATCACACGGATGTGTAACACAATCCTCCATGTTTGTTATTTTAATAAGAGAAAATTGTTGTTTTTGGATTTAAAATAATCTAAACAATAACTCCAGGAAATATTAGGACTTTGTACAAGGATAGTCAGTTTTAACCAAGCATCAATGTCCGGAGCTGAAACATGAAGCCAACACTGAAGGTTCTTAAAGCTGCAGTTCCTCTAATGACCACTAGAGTCTGGCTCCAACAGTGAGTCAATCCCCATAGACTCCCATGTTAAAATGTCCAACTTTACAGCAGAAATAAACATGTTTACAGCCTGGTACAAAAACTGTTTGGGTCTTTAAAGCTAATTTCCTCCTTCATGACAGCTGTTTATATAACTCACCTGTTCACATTTTATTAAGGCTTAGAGTTATGAATACACTTGGATATACTTATTTTATTTTACTTTGAAATACAACAGATCAGTGGCCTTGAGTCATGCAGCTATGCAAGCTACGTTGATTGAAATCTTCTTCAGACGTTCATGGTCCCCTGAGGATAAGTTCTAATGACATTGGTGATCTTCTGATGTTTCCTCTAGTGCCACCATGAGGTTAATTCGTTTTAGGCCATTTTTACTACTGAAATTATTATTTGTTTTTGGGAAACTCTCCACCATCCGTGTGTGTGTGTGTGTGTGTTTTCACAGTGTGATCTGTGTCTTGTCATTTCAGAGGAGTTTGAGGAAAGCGAAGGTGGTGCGGAGGAGGTAGAAGAAGAAGAGACGAAGCACCTGAGTGTCATCTCGAAAGGTAAAACAGTTGCCTCCCTCACCATACTTCCCATGAATCCTCTCTGAAGTTCATTTCTGCCAAACTTTTCTCCAAGCTGCTTATAATTACATTTGGCTGGCGCTGACCATCCTGCAGCTTCCGAAACACTAAAAATAATTTCCCCGCTGTTCGTCTCCTGCTGCTCGATGACTCACTTGGCTCAGACGTTTCCTGTCTTCTCTTGTCGTGTGTCGCTGCTTTTTACAGATTTGAATGAGACGGTGGAAGTGCTCGAGCAGGAAGAGATAAATAAGGATCATACAACCCACAATCCTCCAGCAGTCAGCCTGGGTGAGCCAATAGTTCCGTCTGTGTTGATAACATGTGCCCCTAGACTCTTACACAAAGGAACAGTTGGTGATGTTTTTTTATTTCAATGACGTGGTCTTGTTCACATGATTCTCTATATAACTCTACAGTTTATGTGTGTCAGGTCGCTCTGACGTGAAACACAGGAAGTGATGCATGCAAAGCAAAAAACAAGGTTGACTGTCTTGAAAAATGAACTTGAAGATAGACTTGTGAAAGTGTGCGACTATGTGACATTTAGATGTTATATTTCAAGCTAAAACATTAAACTTTTGCCGCTACAGCTTCATTTACCCTGGTACGAGCTTATAGAAGTAAGTTAGGAAAAAGCTAATGGTGCTAATGGTGGTACTGAGTCAGTCTGCTGACTTTGACTCTTCTTATACAAATGTTGGGTCGCAATAACATCAAGCAACAGCAAGATTTTTTGACTAAAATCAATTTATTACAATGAAAAGGTCAAGATTCTCGTAATTTCATTTTTTTTTTTTTTCCTCAATGTGGCCCAAAGGTAAATTTACATATCCTTGCTCTGATGAGAAAACAAAAACTGCTGCACAAAATAGTTTGCAGACAAACATGAAACAGGAGTCAGTGATACAAATGCGTGTGTTGAATACACTTGTCGATCAAGCTAGTTTGCTATGTAGCTGTTAGCTTGCCAAACAAGATTCACTGTCACCGAGCTTCCAGCACTGCCTGCCTAGCAAATCAATCAATTAAAACTTTATTTGAACAGCACTTTTCACACAGGTCAGTGCAGTTCACAGTGCTTCACAGACTGATGAGCTAAAAAGAACAAAGGACTGATCACATAAGAAAGCTGAGAAAATTAACAATAAAATAACATAAAATATCAAAAATTAATTGTAAGACATTTTTCTTTCATTTCCACTGGTAAAAAAAAAACAGTTTAATAGTGTTAACGCAAGTGATTGTTCAGATGACTTGCTTCTCTTTTTCCATTCGCTCTTGATTCACATGACTCTAATGTTTCAGTTGTTTCTGAAGAGAACGAAAGGATTGAGTTTGATGGTTGCCTGTAAATATAAATATATTTATGTGCTAAGTCAAACTGCTCAAAGAAATCTGAATAGTGATGATATGAAAACAAGAAAACATGATTTTATTTTAGTCTCTGGCTGTGTATGATTTCAAAAGTTTTATTTACATATTCATAAGATCATTTCACACAACACAACATATTGAATATATTTTTTAATTCTCTGTTGCAGATTCAGTTTGGTCGTTCGGTGACCTTCCAGAGTCACAGAGTGAAGCAGGGTCAGAGCCCACTGAACTCTCCTCACTGACTGTAACCATGACGATGTCACGCGCTGACATCACACCGTCTGCTTGGACTACAACTTCCAGAGAGCTGGCGAAAACAACCGGGGAGGAGTCATCAGAGGAAGGTAAAGAAGGAGTTTCTCTACACTGGTTCTGTCTCATGGAGAAAATATTTTCACCTCTGCTACGAGTTTCTCTGTTTTTAAATAAAGTTTTCACTGCATTGAAATGGATTTTAAACCCTAATAACACATGACACAAAAAAATAAAAATGTAAATAAAGGTAGATTAAGAATAAAAATCAATTATAAAAACATAAAAGCCAACTGAACTAAAACTGCTGCTAATTAGTAATAGTAAGTTTAACTGTAGAGACGTTTCCGTGGAGCACTTTGTTGACAAGAGGAAACTTAACTTTCAGTTATTAATGATTAATTGTATCTGACATCTCTGCTTCAGTCATCATCACAACAGCAGCAAAATCACAAAACGGTGCAATCAGGGAAACAACAACCACATCCAACACGACGCCCTCAAAGTCCTCCGAAGAAGATGAGGAGGAGGATGAGGAGGATGACGCCGACGAAGGGGAGCAGGAAGCTTCAGATGAGTACGGTGAGTTTAAGTGAGCACAATCTCCTTACGCCACAACGATTCAGTGACACAGCTGTAGACTTGAGTCAGACTCGATGCTGGACTTGTGGAAGGCTTTAATGACAAAAACATTCAAGTGTCAGGTTCTGACCTGATAATATCTTTGAGCACTGACAAATACGAAGGTGTAACATAGCAACACAGGTGTGAATTCTCAAATACTGCTGTAATAGTTACCTTATTAGTGCTATTGCTACATATCCAACGTTAGCATTAGCAGCCATTTACTAACTAGTCTTACCAAGAGCTTCAGCCGTCGTTATGGGGTTATGATACGTCTTCAGGGCAGACTGGTTGCTACAGTGACGAGACGGTCCAGCTTAAATACAGAGAGAGGAGCAGAATCAGGTTTATTGCCAAGAAGGTTTTCAACATACGAGTTTGCTTTGGTGTTTTGGTGCATGACAATAAACATAGTAAGAAAAAAGGAAATATAAACAAAGACAAAACAAGCAAGTACTTCAGGTCAGATAGCTTAAATTTAACAAGTAAGTAAAATATAAAATAAATAAATAAAAAAGTTAAGAAATATTACACAAAAATATAAATGTATTCAGGTTTTTGTGCTGTTCATGCAAACTCAACACCGTCTTCATTTTTTCTCGATCGATTGGTGGAATTGCAGTTTTCTGAAAAACACAAAATTATTAATATTTTTTAACTGGATTTAGTCTACCTCACAAATCCTTTATTTGAAATAGGTTTATATTAGAGAAATGCTTTTTATTTCAACATTTCCCAGAATATTTATTTAGCCTCCTGTTTTTCTGATCTTTTACTTACAGTTGAAGCAAACTAAACACTTCCCCTCCATGTTTATTTGTTGTCTCAGTGTGATTTCCATTTCCACAGCAGCATCAGTCCATCAGCACAACACAACCCTTTCTAGCAGAAATACTGTTCTCATTCACAGATCAATTCTGACCCCCCCCCCCCATTTCTGTTAAGTCATTAATGCTCAACATTTCCTGCACAGATGTTTCACATTAGAAGCCAACCTTCAAGCCTGCACGTGAAACATCTGCAGGAAGTGCTGCGATTAATTGAGACCAAACAAAAAAACTGAAAAGTAAAAGCAATCTGGGTTAATAAGTGGATGAGAACAGTATATGTGTTAAAAGAGAGAGTGTTTTTAGCAGAGTGGTGAGAATGACCTGTGTTGTTGTATTTAATGGAATTGGGGAGATGGACTGAATTTACCATGTGAGCCATTATAGTGCAGATAATTCCACCTCTGCTCGCTGGCTATTTGTTTGTGCTCTGATGTTATTTGTTTATTTGAGATGCTTTCATTATTTCAACACAGGCTTTTATTTGATATTTTACACCATGTAAAAACACATTTAATGCAGCTCATTAGGACTCATTTATTTATCACAAAGGGAAATGACAGTGTTACAGCAGCTGAAGAAAAATCTTAACCTCTTTATTGTGATTCTTCTTCCTCAGTCAAGGACATGTTTACAAGTGACACAACCACATTTTATGAAGCAGTATCAACACGGACGACGACAACACCGGCAACAGGAAGCTCGACACCAACAGGTCAGTTTGTCACAGAGGGGGTGGGGTCTGTGATGTAGTGCAGCTGAAGAATTAGAGGAGTGAAGTTTGATGCTGAACCTGCAATGTTTCTTCCAGACTGGTGATTAAACAGCTGTTAATGCTAACATTAGCTATGTAGCGATAGCAAAACTTACAAACAGCTCCTTTAAATAGTTTCATTCTTAAAATAGGCTCAGTAATTTCATAAACAGCTGCTTACTGTAGTTTTTTTTCCAACAAACAAACAGGAGTGTAGTGTAGTGAGTATTTGGGGCAGAAGGACGGTGTGTGTGTGGCACTGAGTCAAAACAAACTACAGTGTGTGTTTTCATGGTGATGAAGGAACATGTCACCCAGCGCAACAGTGTGACTCACTGATGTGTTTTTAATACTTTCTGGAAATAAGTGAGCTCAGCGGCTCAGAGGAATCAGGCTGTACACACACACACACACACACACAGTTAGGAGATTTGAAGCCACATCCCTGCTGTCAGGTAAAAAAAAAAAAAAAGTAACCACTAAAGTGCTTATTTTCCTCCTGACGGCCGCAGTCGTCAGTAATTACATGCTGAGGGTTTGACAGGTGTCTGAGGCCTCACTCCACATTATAATAATTATCATGTACACTTTAAGTTTCTTTTTCTTTAACGCTGGCTTTAATCAAGTGGAACGTGTGTATTAACATGAGGGCCTCTGTGCTCTGCTCTCCTCGGGTGTCGGCCAGCGGGAAACAGGTTCTCACAAGGCGGCTGCAGGTCGTATAATAACTCTGATTTAAAGATTATAGTTCCACGTTTTGAGAAATACACTTAGTCACTTTCTGGCCGATATTTAGTTGATAAGATTGAGACCTCACGTTATGCAGCTACAGCGAGTTGTGGTTAGCTTAGTTCAGCATAGAGACTGGAAACGGGGAAACTGCTAATATGGCTTTGTCCAAAGGAAACAAGATCCTCCTCCCAGTAAATCTGAAGCTTTAATCTGCACAAAAAACACATGTAAAAAGAAAAAATTCACTGTTCTATGTGCCAGACTGTAACCCCACTGTACGAATATTCATTGTCTAGATCTGTCTGTGAATACAGCCACGTCACCAGGCCCAGAGATTATTACCACGGTGACAATGAGAACTACAACAAGAGCCTCGCTCCCCGAAACCAGACCAGTCAGAAGCACAGCTCCTGACAGTTCACAGGAGGAAGACTTCACTCCACCACCTCCCGCTCCTCTCAGTCCCCAGAGTCCAGGTGAGGCAGCTCCAGGCACAGCAGCACTTCTCTCTGAAAAACTCCTCTGGAATGAATTAGCATTTCATTAGCACATGGGGGTGATGATGGAATTAATTAAATGCTTGCAACGTCTGGGAATTTGCATTTGTTGCATGAGGCTGTTCGTCTCTAGGTAGTTAGGGAGGACCTTACCTGTAGCAGTGTTTCACCATGGAGATGGTTTTGGTTTTATTTGTGCAGGTTTTCTGCCACCACCACAAAACAATGGAGATCCCACTGAAAACTTAACAGCAGACTAACAGACAGACTTTTAGCAAAGACTCAGAAACCTTTAATCTTACTTGTTGCAGGTCAAGAGCCTCTAACATCTGCAACAACAACATCGTCGTCAACTTCAGTGAGAACCGTCACCCAGACGACACGAGGAAGACAAGTCACCTCCATCAAACCTCGATCAGATAACAACATGTCCGCCCCAACAGCAGCAGCTGTAAAATCTCCCTCACTCACCACGGCTGTATCTTGTATCTCTATCTTGCCGGAAGAAGTCGGGACGACGACAGACAAACCTCCGTGTGTGGAAGGAGAAGACGCCGACAGCTCGCAGGAGAAGGACGCAGATGGTAAAAAAACATATAAAATACAAGCAGCTTTCTGGTTTTCATTCTTCTGCCTCTCCCCCATTTGGCCTCTTTGTTCTCCATTGACCTGCCAGGTTAAATGAAAAGAATGAAAGTAGATTTCTCCAGCGGTTCAGTGAAGTTAATTATATTTAAAAGGGTTACAGAAGTTAAATGAAGTAATCAGTGACCTCTACTGACAGCAAGGAAAACAGCAGCCCATAACTGACACTAACAATAAATTAATTTTCTCACTACAGAGGAGCAAAGTGGATAATTAGGACAGATTCGTCCAGAAAGGAGCTGATACAGCACAACATTAGGTTCTGGAAAACATGAATTGATTTAATGTTTTTGTAGTTTAAATGAGGTGTAACACTGGTCCGTTGCTAAGCGCTCAAGAGGGGGAGTAATGGACTGCTCTGTTATTAATTACAGTACAATAACTTTTCATTACATCGAAGATAATCTGCAGTGACCCTGAAGCCTCCACGCTAACATGTCGACATTTTCATCCTCAGCGTGTCGTCTGTCTCTAATGATGTTGAAGCTGCTCGGCCTCAGAGTTTCCTGCATGTGTTTTTTTCTTCTGTTGGCAGAGTGGGATGTGGCTCAGAAGAGGACGGTTCCGTTCTTCGCCTGGTCCCTGCTGGAGTCTGTTGGGCTGACCGACCTACAGCTACAGCCAGACAGCACAGGTATGGCTAAGTATCTTTAGCTGTGTTTCACTGAAGACGTCTCCCTCCTGTCTAGCTATGAAGTTTAAAAAAAAAAAAAAATAAATAAAGAAATGTCAGAGCAACAGAGTTCTGTAATCTGAACTATAACATTTGTCTGCAGCCCTTTTTTCATATGTTCAGCACTAACCTGTGTTTCTCCGTCAATCTCCCAACAGAATGCAGTCGCTCCCTCACCCTGTACGGCAGCGATGGCCGAGCCAGGCGGGAGATGCCGGCGTTGGGGGAGATGCTCCACTGCCTGACGGGGCGCTGTCCACATGAGTACGAGATGTACGGCTGCTACTGCGGACAGGAGGGTGGCGGCCAACCTCTGGACCAGCTGGACAGGTGAGCAGCTGCAGGAGTAGGAAGTGATGGGAAGAAAGAAGAAAAGTGTGCAGGTTAACAAGTGAGCTGATGAGTGAAGACTGAAAGAATTGAATGATGCCCTGAGGAGTTTTCTTATGTTTATCCTCGAGGTCTAAACAATTCAAGCAGAAAACACACAAACACTCTTAAAACATAAGATTTAAAAGCAGGTTTCAGCAAATCTCCTTGAGGTTTGACAAACACACTGAATGTATTTCCTGTCTCATAAAACATTTGACTCCTGCTGTTTTAATCTGTTTGTGACGAGTCATTTTCTTCTGGCACAGTGCTGATGTTTCTTAACTGAAGAGAAATGGACAGATATGTTACATTAATCAATAATCAGAATACATTAGAGGCAGCTGCCAGTTTCATCTGCCATCACAGTGGCCGACTTCAAGCTCCAAACATGTTTCCAGTCGAGAAAAAACGGAATATTGTGGGTCCCTGATGTGTCCATGCTGTGTGAAGCTAACAGGCTACCTGAACTTCACTCACCAGGTGTTGCTTCTTCCACCACTGCTGCCTGAAGCAGATCAGTTCCATGGGCTGCAGGTCGGAGAGGAAGCTCAACGCTCAGATCTCCTGTGAGAGCGGGAAACCCCGATGTGAGTCAAACAGGTCGACACTCCCAGTGATGTACCAACAGAGGAGCTAATGAATATGTTGCATTACCTCAAATTTTTTTTAAAGGACCAGTGTGTAGGATTCAGGTGGATCTATCAGCAGAAATGGAATATAATATAAGTATGTTTTGATCCACGTCGTTTTTTTGTTAGCTTAGAATGAGCTACACGCTTGTGAAGAGAGGGGTGAGGGGAGGGGTATTCTGTTGGTTGCAATCTGCATCATCACCACTAGATGCCACTCAATCCTTCACACTGGTCCTTTAAATCTGTGTCTTAGAGTCGCGAAGATATGAAGGATTTCAAACTGCTCTGTTGAGTCTGTGTCACTCACATAACTGGACATGGTAGTTTAAATTCACCTCATATCAGGTCACATCACTATCATCAATATAAAAGTCCTTGTTTTCTAAGGAAGGCTAATGAACGAGATTCAGAAAGAAACATCATCTTGAGTACTCATTCTTAATCTCATCTCTTCCTCACATTAAAGCTCCATACAGTATAAAGGCAGATGTCCATGTGTTGTTTGATTATAGATCAGGTCTAGCTTCTATATTAATACTGTGAAAGTATCAAAGCCTCAGTCCACAGAGAAATGCACACAGCCTGTATTCAGAAACTGAGCCTTAAAACCAGCTGTCGGGACTTCTAGTACTTTGTGATGTCACAACAAAGCAGTCACCAAGCCCCGCCCACCTGGACCCACCTTCCAAACCTTTCAAGTAACCTTCCAGAGAGAAGCCTGAGAGAGCTCTCTGGTGTTATATCTTCTTATGGATCAACACTTGAAATAAAACAGGAAGTGTAAAATATGGATCTTTAACAGAACAGTAATGAGTCCGGTCTCTCTGCCTCAGGTCAGGGTGTCACTGTGTGCGACAAACTGCAGTGCGTGTGCGACAAAACCACCGCCGAGTGTATGGCAGTGGCCCACTTCAACCACAGCCTGCCGTCGCAACAGTGCCGCGGGGCGCCACCCCCCTGCCGCCGGGCCAGCAGACCCCCCAAACCACGGCTTTCCCCTCAGTCCAGCGAGGAGAGCGAGGAGCCGCTGGGAGGGAACTCTGATAGCAATGAACTGAATGACCAGAGACCTGGGGATGGAGAGAACACGAGCACGCCTCCTCCACGCCGATTTCAGAACAGGTGAGAGGAGAAAAACTTAACTGTACAAATATTAAGTATTAATGTGAAACAAACCAAAACTTCTCATAATGTGCTCCTGTGGGCTCAGACTGTGGCTTTTAAATGATGATGAAGTTGGGAGGCGTTTCATTATTTACCAGATAGATGAAGTAACCGTCATCAATCATCAGCTTGTGCCGTCAAGCTGATGATTAGTTCACTGTCAGACATTATCACAACTTTTTGTTAAACCTCTGAAATACCAGAAACACACAAAAAAAAACATTCGTCAATATTCTCCTTTTAAATGAATGTAGTTAGAAAGTGACTTCATTTTGTGAGGGGAATAAAAAGAGCAATTTGCATGTGTTTAATCCGAGTCAGAAATCAGCTGTTTATCTCTCAACCGTTCGTAAATAGATCTACTCGAATGATAAGACGAAAAGAAGCAAGAAAACGTGAAAACTCACAGTTTGCGAAAAATGTTTGGGTTGTTTTCACTGACTGAGGAAGATGAGACCCACACGGTTGTCTGCTGCTCCTGGAGTTTATTCTGTTGAAACACATTAAAACACATTTCAGAAGTTTTTCACAGAACTGATTCATGTTCACTTCTGTCTGTCTGCAGTGATGAAAGCTCTGACCTGAAGGACGAAGAGAAGTCAAATCCTCCTTCGGGATCTCCTCCTCCTCTTCCTCCTGCCTCCAGTGAAGAGAGCAGGGAGCCGACGCTCAGCGGGAGTCAAACCCACAGCCACAGGCCGAGTGCAGACCAAAGCCAAGGGCACCGACCGGCAGGGAGACCAGAAAGAGAGCAGGTGAAAGATGAAGAGGAGGAGGAGGAGGAGGAGGGGGGAGGAGAGGAAGAGGAGGGAAACTAAAAGCGAATGTACTGAACATGTTTTTCAAAGGCAGCTTTGGGATCTGAAGATTATTATCAGCTGTAATTTATAGGGAAATAACATTAAAACTGTGTGACATTTGTGAACTTGGACTGATTTTGAGAAAATACATAAAAAATAAATAAAAGGAAAGAAGAAGAAAACAGAAAAACAAACAAACATCTCCTGGGCCTTCCTTCAAACAGTAACAAAGACATCACATCATCAGATTTGATAGAAACACTTTATTTAAGTCTCTTGAACATTAATCTCAATGCACAATTTACTATTAAATAGAGGCTTTGTAATAAAGCGCTGAGGCTCTGCTGCCACTGTGGTTCAGGAAATAATGTCACTGTCAGAAAAAGCTGCTAAGTGACATATGAGCTGAAGATATTGTGCCACAAGCTGTAGAGTAAATGAATAATCAATGAATTAATTAACAGTTAATAAGAATAATAATTAGTCGCAGCCCAAGAGTCCACAGTCCTTCGTCAACGATCACGAGAAAACAAGTTTAATTTAGTCTCAGATTAATTGTTGTTTAGACTTTATCGTTTATGACTCAGCTTGATAAAAGAAATGCGTGCTCCGCTTTCTCTGACCAAAACAAAATAAAAGTTAAAGCAGGTTTTGTGTCTCAAACCGAAGCAGATGCTGAACTCAGGATGTGGAACTAATCTGAACCCATTTCCTGAAGCCGCAGCCGGAGCCGAGCCTCAGCGCCGCCTAGTGGTTAAAGTCATCGGTGTGTTGAAACGAAGCCGAGCTTTAGCAGTCTGTCACCGTGAAGGCTGAACACACACTTGACAACTTTGATCTCTAAAACTGGCACAAAAATACAAACTGTTGCATCACCAATAAAAAAAACAAAATAACAAAACAAAAAAAAAAAACATAATCAGCAGCTCAGTTTTTTGTTGTTCTTGTCATTTTTCTGCACAAACGTCCATCTTGAAAAGTGAAGAACTGTTTGAGTCCAGCGTTCGGAGTAAGGCAGGTTAGCAGTGAAATCATTTCACCCCATTTACTCATCTTAACTTTAAGACTTCACTCACTGGTCAAGAGGGACATTTTAGTTTTTTTTTTTACAGTTTCACACAAAGTGATTCTTGAATACAACATTTCACAAACTGAACTGAAATCTCTAATCATCCATTTGTACCAAGCACTGATCTGTGCTGAGTGGTTGTTGCTATAGTACCAGGTACACAAAGTGCAAACACAATGTCATATTTCATTGTAACAGATATTAACTGTTTATTACGTGGCCATACATCTGCTGCTACGCTTCAAACGACAGATCGAGCTAAATCTATTAAATATAATATTCATTTATCAAAAGTAGCAGAGACTCATTGAGCTGAAGCTTTAGACTCTTTTGATATTGTTTAATTCAAACACCAGTTAACGCTCACTGTGGTGAAGAAGTTGCAGCTCAGGACAGATTCAGCAGCTCTAACTTATATCTTCGATATTTATCTGAATGGGTGAAACTGCGAAAATTCGGATTGTGGATCTCATGGACGTGTTTACGTGTTGTTTCTGTAATTTAAAAACAAAAGAGCAAAACGTCAGCTTCAGCACTGATAAACGTTTCACTGTCCTGCAGCTTAAAAACTATTGATGTAGCATGAAAAACATTATCATTATTCTTTGCCATACTTCTACTTGGGGTATAATCATGCTCAAAGTTACAGTTTTGGAAGTTGAAAACTACAGCACAGGAAGTGTTGCCATGGATTCAGCACGTTAGCTCTGATCTACAACCTGAAGCTTCGGCAAAAAATTGGCAACATTAAAAAGTAGCCGAATTATCTCTTATCAGTTCCTTTCCGCAGTGTATCCACGGATGTACTGACAGCTGTCACTGGTTCACTGTGACACTGAAGGAACTTAAAAACACGAACTTTCTCAGGCAAGTTCTGCAGTTATAAGGAGGGTCTTTTTTCTATGATTTCCAGGCGGATTTCTGGATGTTTTCTTGCGTTAGAGATCAGAGATAATCATCTTCTCACACAGTGTAATCACACTGAGTCGTATCACGCGTGTGATTCAGATTTGACTCATGACTCAGAGGATATGAGAATGATGTGTGATGCAAACTGCTGCAATCGGGCGCTAACGGCTGTAAATGGCCTCAGGCTTCACATTACAGAACACAGTCATTATAAATGGACTTAAAGGGCGTTTGAACGCTGCTGCTGCTGAATCTAAATTAAAGGTGGAAGCAGTTTGCACTTGTATTAATGCTGGTGAAGTGGCTGTTCGTGCTGCGATCCTTTACTTTGTTCCCGTCACAGTCTCATTTCGTATCTAAAACTCTCGAGTCTGAACCAAAGCTGCAACTTCTTTGAAAAATAAAAATAAAAATCTAGATGCTAAAATTAGCAGATTGCACTGATTTACTCTGTATTATGTAAAAATAACCGACATCATCAGACTCTAGATATAATATTCATTACTGTTTCATCATATTTTAAATGATATAATTCATTCTACGATAAAAATAAAAACTCAAGTAGTAGTATGATAAATGAGATTTCTCCCACTGCACAATCCCATTGAAACCCTGAACCGTCATATTCATGGTAAACAACAAAAAACGGAATTATTAAAGGAATCAGCATCTGTTTTCATTTTGATAAACGTGATTGACAAGAATAAATCTCCCAGTCTCTAAATCTCTACCAGGCAACGATTTGACCAAACGTGATGCATAAAATGTACAAAAATATATATGATATACTGTTATAATGACACATTCAGAAGAGGAAGTGATCACGTTTCCCAGCCACATCTAAACAAACAGTTCATCCACCCTTCACCTGTGAAATCTCATTTCCTCCAAACGCGTTAAAAACCCGTCTGAATGGAAACCAGACTTTAGGATCCAGTCGATGAAACAACTTGTTTAGATGGATTTTTTTTTTTTTTTGTTTCAAGATAAACTCCCAGCGCCCCCCATCGGCAAGTTATTGATATTAAGATATCATGCAGTTACAGTACAGCTATGATACTATGATTTCAAATCATAACAGCTTGCATTTAAAGCTAAGACGTTACGCAGCGCAGATATGCAGAGGATAATGCATCAGTGGATGATCTTTCTATACATTTTCTTTCACTCAGGCTTCATGAGTTTTCCTTTCATTGTCAAATCCTTTGTAGCAGCGACTCTACAAGCCAGCTAACTCTGTAGCTAACGCTCACATTGGCTGGTTTATTACAGACATCACCAGCCACTGGCAGACTAGAAAATCACATTTAGACCAGAAGAACACAAAGACTCCATTTGCACCTCGTATTAACCTGCAGTCTGTATCAGGATCTGTTATCTGTGTGACAACATTGGATGTCATCTCCGCTCGCTAGGCTAACGTTACTTATGGAGGTAATCAGATACAGTGGAGACGCTTGCTAGCACCAATGGTAGCACTGCACCCACTGATCACATGACCTCTGGCTTGCATGTTGGTTCAGTCCTTTGAGAGTCACCCACACAATAGAGTGAGCCAGACGACTTCCATTCTTACTGATCCAGAAGAGAGACAGACAGAGTCAAAACTAAGCAGACGATTGTTCTGAGTTCTCAGGCTCATGTTGGTGATTTTGCGCAAAGTTCATTTAGTCGACCTCTTTTTGTTCAGGAACACAATCTGCACTCAACGACGTTAAACATACAAAACCATCTGAAACGTACACGACCATGTAGAAAACATCCACAACCATTCCTTCATTCACTTCTCCTTATTTCTCCAGCTTTCGCCATCTCATTCTGTTCAACTCTCAGCAGAGGAAAAGGTGCAACAGGAACAGATCTGGATCCAAACAAGCCACAAACGAGTCATCTGATTTGAGTTTGATGACCGACCTTCAACCTCGGAAAAGCGAAGGTTGAGATGTGCTCTAAACAGCTGCTCAGACCAAAACGAAGGCAGCAGGTATCCGCCTCCAGCTGGAGGGATTTCTCTTCCTGCGCTGAGCTCAGATCAGAGAAAATGCTGATAACCATCTGTCATTACAGATCGCAGCTGCAGCTTCGCCTCATACGAAGGATCTCATTCCAGAAAACGCCTCCTGTACTTCAGGAAACAAACCGCGGCCTTGTGGTAACTGTTGATGAAATCCTCCAAAAGAAAAATGTCACTGATTTGTATCAGACATGAATTAATAATCAACAGCTCGATGAATATCAACACATTCCCTGGGGAGGTTAACTATGATGAGGTGTCAGCTGCTGAATGAAACTCTCCATATGGCTCCTCACAGACACTGGCTCAGAAAAACACTTCGATTGAGACATTTTGAGTCTTTGAATCTTTGGCAACGGGACATGTTTTGGTTTTTTTAGGAAGCTGCGAACAGAGCAGGGAGAAGTTCGAGCCGCTGGTCGAGTCCAAGACGTTCACAGTGAGGTCATTGTGTTGGACGAAATCTATATCACAGGTAGAAATCAGCTTCATGTCTGACAAACTAAGAGAACTTATTCACTAGATTTTTTTTTACCACAGATACACTGACGATTGTGGCGGCGGTGCAGCAGCGTTACTCACATACCTGCCTATGTTCGTGTGTAATTGGACGATTAAAAAGAACGTCTACCAGAACTGAGGAACGTCTTGTCGCCTACTTCTTAGGTTTGTTCAGCAGTTCAAAACAGGTCTGGTTATTTCTGCCATTTGTAGAATGAATCAACCAGTTAGATCTTAGTAGGAGGGATTAAGTCATCAGTCATCTTCCTACAGAGCTAGCTACCAAGCTACATCCATGTACATTAATGATAGAGAAATGTCAGTTGGTGTGAAATGGATGCAGCTGGACAGAATGAACAATTCTTAAAGGGGAAGTAGCGCAGAAACTTGAGCGCAGGGTCAAAAACAAGTGCTGTAACATGTTGAGCCAAGGTAATGACTGTAACATGTGCATGTAAAGAGTTGAACTGTCCCTCAAATGTAGCTCACATCGCAAAAGATTTCATACCTTTCAGTATATTGCAGTTCAGGTTTTGTGCTCAGTCTCTACGTTTGTTCTAAAGACGCTAAATGGAAAATAAATACAGCAACGATCAGTCAAATTTTTCTATTTAAAGTTAAAACCAAGTCAATTCATGCTGGTAATTGAACTCCTGTTTCTTAAATATAAATCTCTATCAGCCTGTTTGTTGTCGCCCGGCTTAGTTTTTCAGGAAGACCATCTGACATTTGTTCGACGCGGCTGCTCCAAACGTGACCTGCCAACACCTCCGCCCGTTTCCCGGAGCGACGTCACTATTTCCCTGTTTGTTCCGTCATCGCGTGTCACAGTTACAATTACACGTTTTTATACATGAGCTACTTCAGGGAGAAGAAATCAGACTCAAACATTTGAAGCGTCCGAAGAGCTTCAGTTATCAGGAGAAATCACCAACCATGAGCCACTTCTACCGAACTGTGTTGAAATGCAACTCTCTTCGGCTCGTCCACCGAGTCTCTGTACCGAACAGACACCTGTAGCTGGTCGCTGAAGTCGTTTCTGATGCTTATTCACCTTTAAATAGCAAAGACTGAGGAGAGAGGACTGACTAGACTGAACAGGTCGGAACAGCCATGCAGCAGTGAGCCTAACACTAATCCGCCTTCTACCAGTTACTCAGTTTTTTTTTTACAGCTGATGCTAATATATTACTAATACTCATTAGTGACACTGACGCCTACGGATCAACATGAGAACAGATACTTGTTAGGAGGCAGAAGCCGCTAAAACCAGCTTCACATTTAAAACCTGGAGCTGGTTTTAGCCGGTTCTTCAAGAGGTTAATCTTAGACTAAAGAGCGTATGTACAAGGTGTTGACGACTGACTGGATCAGCAACATCAGATCAGCATCAAATCACTGAAATCTCACAGGTCAAGCTGTTTTTGTTTTTGCTGTTCCTGTACTTTGTAAGTTCAGTTGTGTTTAGCGTCAGGGATGTGAGTCAGGAAACAAAGTTCATGTAGAGCTGCTTTAAGCTCAGTTAAAGATCAGAGTGTTTAATAAAGAGGAGAAAAGTTTAGATATGATATCAAATTGTTTTGCTGCGTTTTGTGCTCTTGTGCTGGTCTGAATAGGAACCTGGACAACAGATTGTGATTGTTTTGTTCTTTTTCAGCATTTTTAAATTGCATTTTGCGTTTCAGCTGTCTTTTGTGTGTGTGTGTGTGTGTGTGTGTGTGTGTGTGTGTGTGTGTGTGTGTGTGTGTGTTTCAGTAGACACACAGGTCTGGAAACTTCATCTCGTAGACAGGTACCGACTGGTGCTGGGTGTGTCCCGCTGAGATGGAAACCACTCCGGACGGGCTGGGTGGAGGCCTGGTGGTGGTGGGGGGGTGATGGGTGGGATGTGGGTAGTGGTGAGAGAGGGGCAAGAGGTTAAGTTGAAGTTTCTAAATTGCCAATTAGATGGAAAAACTAGAAGGGGGAGACTGTTAATGTGAGACCAGAAAATTAAACTAATGGTTGAAGATTTTTCTATTAGACCCTCACCACTAATGGGATTGTTTATGTTGACTTTGTTACCTGAGTCAGAAGAGTTTATCCTTTATTATGATGGTTATTTCAGTAAGTCTTAGTCTTAGTCTTAGTAGAGAGCATTCATTGCAGGTTGAGTTTTCAGGGGAATCACTGGTATAATAATGGCAAAATTAGCCTTTAACAACCACAGCATGTTCACATGTAGCAGGTTTAGCGGGTTAGAACAGGATTTGGTTTCTCTGAGTGTTTACCTGAAATCTGATATATTTTTATTGGATCACTCAGAAAACAGTCAGCCAATCAGAAGAGAGGCTCTGAGCATCCTCTCTTCTGATTGGCTCACTGACTGTTGTTACTAGAGCTTCAGAGAGAGGCCTGAGAGAGGAGATGTAAAACTACATTGAGATGGTTTTTGGTTCTTAAAACCACAAATATATCTTCTTATGGATCAACACTTTGAATAAAAGGAGGAGGAGGAGGAGAGGATGATATGGGACCTTTAATATATTCATGCTAACATTTTAGCACTGTAAGTTTTTAATATTAATCTTGAAAAGATTTTAATGTTGGCATAAATCTCATAACTGAGGCTGCTGGGAATTTGGTCATTAGTTTAAGAAGTAGGAAAATAACCCAGTTATTCTAAATCTACCTCTAAATCACATTTGACAAAGATGAGTAACGTTTTCAGTATTTATCATAGACACAGGAAGAGAACGTCTATTACTAGCTCCATGTTCAACTGAACGAGAAAATGTACAAACTAACAAATTAACAAATTAAATTGTAATTGTTATCAGAAAGATGAAAAACTCACCGAATTGTAAGTTCGAAGATTTGTGCCAGCCGGTCGTGCAACATATTCGCCTGAGGAAATACACCAAAGTAAAAATATGTTTCATACTGAGGTTTTATTCCTATATAATTATCTCGTTAACACTTAATTGGAGTGTTCTTTTTACCTTGGACTCGCAGTGAGCGGCGATCTCCTCAAACGGAGCTTTCTGGAACTTCTCCATCACCTGACGCCTCTTCTCCCGCTCCTGCTCCTCCAGACCGGTGGTGTCTGAAAACAGACACAGGTCAATTATATGTCAGGTAGTCCTCAATTCATTTATATTCAGGGAGACGAGTCCACAGGAAGGTGAGCAGAGTTGTGCCGTCTCAGAAACTTTTCTTTGATCTCACCTATAGCCTTCTTCAGGGTCTCGAATGTGATCTCCTCAGCCAGCTGAGACTGCGGGAAGATAAAAACACACATGGATCAAACAGAGACCATCCTGAGAACACGACGGTTGAGCTGATCAAGTGCAAATGAGGAGAAAGGCTGAGCTGTCAACAGATGAGAGGATGACATAGCTGTATATACTGTATAATGTATTTTATTTTTCTATAATGGCCTTTTAAAGCCTTGAGTGCAGGTCACAGTGTTAGACATTAGACCCACCTTGTCTGGAAGGCTGTTGGACACGATATCCATCCCGATGGAGACTGTGTCCACGAAGCTCTTCCTCCTACTCAGACGGTCTTCATCTGCAGGGCGACAGATGATTCATCAACTTCATATCCTGATACACTGTATATTCTCTGTACTGCAGGGGTGTCCAACACATGGCTCCCCCCCCCAGTTCTCGAGTAGCTCTCCCAAAGGTTCAGAGCATGTACAATGTATCTAATCCAAACACAACTAAATCAAATACACACTCTTTTTCACACTCCATTTCTCTCTCCTTCTCAATAAATCTAAATATATGTGTGTGTATATATGTCATATATCTAAATGAATAATAATAGCAACTAGAAAATTCCAGGGAAATTTTGAGTGCCACGGGGGCTACTGCCGGGATGAGTACATGATTTATTTCCAGTGTTCAAAAGTCACCCTGATCATATTCTGGTTTTGAGAAATGTCTTGATATAACAGACTCTGATATAAAAAGGGAGAAATTTGGCAATACTGCGTTTTGACCATACATAACTTTACAGCTTTCAGCATGTGTTGTGTTTGTTAATTTGATTTAGTTGGTTAAATAACTGATGTTATTTAACTGATGTTATGTTATTTAACTGATGTTATTTAACCAAGTTAGCTAACGTAAACTAGCAAGATGGCCTTGGCTTCTGTCTTCTATGGGCTAGCAGTCAAGTCAATTGTCAAAAGTAAACATAAAATGGTGGATATGTCAAACTATGAGTTGAATTTCTGTAGAGAAAAGCCATGAAAATGTCAACATGAATTCTATGACTGTTTTTATGTCTTACTATACTATGACTTTTTATACCTTACTGTAATATAATGTTTTTATGCTTTATTATACTATGTCATTCTGATGCCATACTATGATATGATGTTTTTTGACGTTTTATGCCTCACTATACTATGACAATTTTTGAAAGTTTTATGCCTTGCTATACCATGACGTTTTGTGCCTTACTATATACTATGATGTTTTCATGCTTTGCTATAGTAGGAGCTTGTGTTGGGGCAGCATGGTGATACAATGGTTAGGACTGCTCCCCAAAACTGGGAAGGTCTTCGGTTCAAACCCTGTTTTGGGGCTTTACTATCCTATTTCGTTTTTTGATATTTTTATGCCATACTTTATTGTGCAATTTTTTTGCATTTTTATGCCTTACTATACTATGATGTTTTCATGACATTTTATCATAAAAGGATGGTTCATAATATTTCACTGATAAATATACTATGATATATTTTATGCCTTGCTACATTTGTGATGCGGCAGCATGCTCATACAACGCTTAATACTATTGCCTCACGATGAGAAGGTCAACGGTTCAAACCCTGGTTTTGGGCTTTACTATCCCGTGACATTTCTATGCCATACTATACTATGACGTTTTTTTGGCATTTTCATACTTACTATAATATGATATTTTATGCCTTACCATACGTTTTTATGAACTTCTATGCCTTTATATACTATGATGTTTTTATGAGATTTTATGCCATATTGTAGTATGACATTTTTTGACATTTTTATTCTAGTAGAGCATAAAAATTGCAAAAAACGTCAAAAATCCATCATTTTATATTAAGGCATAACATGTGATAAAAAGGTCATAGTATGGTAAGGAATAAAAGGACATAGTGTATTAAGGCTTGAAAATGCCAAAAGACGTCATAGTATAGTATGGCATAAAAATGTGAAAAAACGTCATATAATATTAAAGCATAAAATGTCATACAAAGGTCATAGTATGGTAAGGAATTAAATTACATAGAATAATAAGGCTTGAAAATGCCAAAAGAGGTCATAGTATAGTATTGCATAAAAATGTCAAAAAACGTCATAGTATAGTATGGCATAAAACGTCATATTATATTAAGGCATAAAATGTCATTAAAAGGTCACAGTATGGTAAGGAATTAAATTACATAGAATAATAAGGCTTGAAAATGCCAAAAGAGGTCATAGTATAGTATGGCATAAAAATTTAAAAAAACGTCATAGTATAGTATGGCATTAAACGTCAAAAAAACATTGCATCGTATTAAGGCATAAAAGGTCATAAAAAGGTCCTAGTATGGTAAGGAATAAAAGGACATACTATAGTAAGGCTTGAAAATGTCAAAAAAACGTCATAGTATAGTATGGCATTAAACGTCAAAAAAACATTGCATCGTATTAAGGCATAAAAGGTCATAAAAAGGTCCTAGTATGGTAAGGAATAAAAGGACATACTATAGTAAGGCTTGAAAATGTCAAAAAAACGTCATAGTATAGTATGGCATAAAACGTCAAAAAAACATCATATTATATTAAGGCATAAAAGGTCATAAAAAGGTCCTAGTATGGTAAGGAATAAAAGGACATACTGTAGTAAGGCTTGAAAATGCCAAAAGACGTCATAGTATAGTATGGCATTAAACGTCAAAAAAAACATTGTATTATATTAAGGCATAAAAGGTCATAAAAAGGTCCTAGTATGGTAAGGAATAAAAGGACATACTATAGTAAGGCTTGAAAATGTCAAAAAACGTCATAGTATAGTATGGCATAAAATGTCAAAAATTGTCATACTATATTAAGGCATAAAAGGTCATAAAAAGGTCATAGTATGGTAAGGAACAAAAGGGCATAGTCTAATAAGGCTTAAAAATGCCAAAAGGCGTCTAAGTATAGTATGGCATAAAACGTCAAAAAAACGTCATATTATATTAAGGCATAACATGTCATAAAAAGGTCACAGTATGGTAAGGAATTAAATTACACAGAATAATAATGCTTGAAAATGCCAAAAGAGGTCATAGTATAGTATGGCATAAAAATGTGAAAAAACGTCATAGTATAGTATGGCATTAAACGTCAAAAAACGTCATATTATATTAAGGCATAAAATGTCATAAAAAGGTCCTAGTATGGTAAGGAATAAAAGGACATAGTGTAATAAGGCTTAAAAATGCCAAAACACGTCTAAGTATAGTATGGCATAATTTGTCAACGAAACATAATAATATATGAAGGCATTAAAGAATATACTATAATACGGCATCAAGATGCCAAATAACATCAATAGTCATAGTATAGTATGGCATAAAAAGTAAAAAAAAAAACATTGTATTATATTAAGGCATAAAATGTCACAAAAAGGTCCGAGTATGGTAAGGAATGAAAGGACATAGTATAGTATGGCATAAAAATGTGAAAAAACGTCATAGTATAGTATGGCATTAAACGTCAAAAAAACATTGTATCGTATTAAGGCATAAAATGTCATAAAAAGGTCACAGTATGGTAAGGAATTAAATTACACAGAATAATAAGGCTTGAAAATGCCAAAAAAAAGTCATATTCTAGTAGAGCTTAAAAATGGCAAAAAAAACGTCAAAAATCCATCATTTTATATTAAGGCATAAAATGTGATAAAAAGGTCATAGTATGGTAAGGAATAAAAGGACATACTATAGTAAGGCTTGAAAATGTCAAAAAAACGTCATAGTATAGTATGGCATAAAACGTCAAAAATTGTCATATTATATTAAGGCATAAAATGTCATAAAAAGGTCATAGTATGGTAAGGAATAAAAGGACATGCTATAGTAAGGCTTGAAAATGCCAAAAAACGTCATAGTATAGTATGGCATAAAACGTCAAAAAAACATCATATTATATTAAGGCATAAAATGTCATTAAAAGGTCATAGTATGGTAAGGAATAAAAGGACATAGTGTAATAAGGCTTGAAAATGCCAAAAGACGTCATAGTATAGTATGGCATTAAACGTCAAAAAAACATTGTATTATATTAAGGCATAAAAGGTCATAAAAAGGTCCTAGTATGGTAAGGAATAAAAGGACATACTATAGTAAGGCTTGAAAATGTCAAAAAACGTCATAGTATAGTATGGCATAAAAATGTAAAAAAAACGTCATAGTATACTATGGCATAAAACGTCAAAAATTGTCATATTATATTAAGGCATAAAATGTCATAAAAAGGTCATAGTATGGTAAGGAACAAAAGGACATCGTCTAATAAGGCTTAAAAATGCCAAAAGGCGTCTAAGTATAGTATGGCATAAAAATGTGAAAAAACGTCATAGTATAGTATGGCATAAAAATGTGAAAAAACGTCATAGTATAGTATGGCATTAAACGTCAAAAAAACATTGTATTATATTAAGGCATAAAAGGTCATAAAAAGGTCCTAGTATGGTAAGGATTAAAAGGACATACTATAGTAAGGCTTGAAAATGTCAAAAAAACGTCATAGTATAGTATGGCATAATTTGTCAACGAAACATAATAATATATGAAGGCATTAAAGAATATACTATAATACGGCATCAAGATGCCAAAAAACATCAATAGTCATAGTATAGTATGGCATAAAAAGTAAAAAAAAAAACATTGTATTATATTAAGGCATAAAATGTCACAAAAAGGTCCGAGTATGGTAAGGAATGAAAGGACATGCTATAGTAAGGCTTGAAAATGCCAAAAAACGTCATATTATATTAAGGCATAAAATGTCATACAAAGGTCAGAGTATGGTAAGCAATGAAAGGACATGCTATAGTAAGGCTTGAAAATGTCAAAAAAACGTCATAGTATAGTATGGCATTAAACGTCAAAAAAACATTGTATCGTATTAAGGCATAAAATGTCATAAAACGGTCACAGTATGGTCAGGAATTAAATTACACAGAATAATAAGGCTTGAAAATGCCAAAAGAGGTCATAGTATAGTATGGCATAAAAATTTCAAAAAACGTCATAGGCACAGGCACAAAACGTCACAGTATAGTAAGGCATTAAATGCCAAAAAAAAGTCATATTCTAGTAGAGGATAAAAATGGCAAAAAACGTCAAAAATCCATCATTTTATATTAAGGCATAAAATGTGATAAAAAGGTCATAGTATGGTAAGGAATAAAAGGACATAGTGAAATAAGGCTTGAAAATGCCAAAAGGCGTCTAAGTATAGTATGGCATAAAAATGTCAAAAAACGTCATAGTATAGTATGGCATAAAACGTCAAAAATTGTCATATTATATTAAGGCATAAAATGTCATAAAAAGGTCATAGTATGGTAAGGAATTAAATTACACAGAATAATAAGGCTTAAAAATGCCAAAACACGTCATAGTATAGTATGGCATAATTTGTCAACGAAACATAATAATATATGAAGGCATTAAAGAATATACTATAATACGGCATCAAGATGCCAAAAAACATCAATAGTCATAGTATAGTATGGCATAAAAAGTAAAAAAAAAAACATTGTATTATATTAAGGCTTGAAAATGCCAAAAAACGTCATAGTATAGTATGGCATAAAACGTCAAAAAAACGTCATATTATATTAAGGCATAAAATGTCATACAAAGGTCATAGTATGGTAAGGAATTAAATTACACAGAATAATAAGGCTTGAAAATGCCAAAAGAGGTCATAGTATAGTATGGCATAAAAATGTGAAAAAACGTCATAGTATATTATGGCATAAAACGTCATAGTGTACTAAGGTATAAAAATGTATAATGTTTACTATAATGTTTTTTGACATTTTTGTACCTTAGTATACTATGAATATTTTTAGCATTTTTATGCCTTACTATACTGTGACGTTTTGTGCCTGACTATACTATGACGTTTTTTGCCATTTTTATGCCTTATTATACTATGACGTTTTTTGAAATTTTATACTATACTATGACGTTTTTCCATCCATACCTTCAGCTGTAACACAGCCAAAATGAAAAGTAAAGAAAATGTCCAAAAAAGGACAGAGGGTTAATAAATCCCATGAACCGCTATTTAAATTACCACT
>NW_019525531.1:1237831-1238242 GCF_002814215.2 Seriola lalandi dorsalis | reverse complement strand
GTCATAGTATAGTATGGCATAAAACGTCAAAAAAACGTCATATTATATTAAGGCATAAAATGTCATACAAAGGTCATAGTATGGTAAGGAATTAAATTACACAGAATAATAAGGCTTGAAAATGCCAAAAGAGGTCATAGTATAGTATGGCATAAAAATGTGAAAAAACGTCATAGTATATTATGGCATAAAACGTCATAGTATACTAAGGTATAAAAATGTATAATGTTTACTATGACGTTTTTTGAAATTTTATACTATACTATGACGTTTTTCCATCCATACCTTCAGCTGTAACACAGCCAAAATGAAAAGTAAAGAAAATGTCCAAAAAAGGACAGAGGGTTAATAAATCCCATGAACCGCTATTTAAATTACCACTATTATGTTTTTTTCTGTGCTAAATTTAAC
>NW_019525531.1:1214386-1237779 GCF_002814215.2 Seriola lalandi dorsalis | reverse complement strand
GTTTTATAGTTTGAATCACATTTCTACATGCAGGTATGAGAGAGCTGGGTGACTCAGCAAAAAGGTGCAATTTTGTAGAAAAAAGGTGGGTTTCTAAAGAAAATTCCAATGCATTTCTAATGCATTATTTTTTCCCAGTTTTTTGGGAATAACTTTGGGAAAAATTGGAATTTTAACACCAAAAGTCATAGCACCCCTTTCGGGATCATGACGCACGTTTTGATGTATATATTACCGGGGTTTTCGCCCTGAGGCACTCCTCTCAGCTATTCTAGCTGCAGAGGAGTGCCTCGAAGCTGAGCACCCGTGGCACTAATAACAAAAAGCTGTCAGTTGTTCTCTGTGGTAGTGTATGCCATCATGTTATGTTGTTATTTTATGTTATCTTAGGTTACATCCTGTTTCGTTATCTTATGTTTCGTTATCACTATTTTTTGTTTGATATCCAGCCCTAAATAGTTGTATGAACAATAACAAATGAAGACACCTGTGATTCCGGGTGAACATACACCAGCTATCATTAAAGCTTGTAATTAATGTACTGTTAACTCAAAGGCTCAGTGCACCAATAGGAACTGGACCAGAGGAGCTCACAGTCTCCTGTAAATCCACCTAAACACACAGTGTCAGTAAAACCTACGTTTCAAATAGCTCAGACAGTCTAACAGTGCACCAAGAAAACACACGACAAGATTTTGTAGACGTAAAGGAGGAAGTATTGTAGCGTGGTGTTAAAAGATGGTCAGGGCACAGTGCTCACACAGACTGCTGTTAACACTCATGTCCCACCAACAGTCAGTGTTTGTTCCTTGAAACTTTCCAGACAATCTTTCTCCGGCAGCTACTGTCTCAACCCGAGGACCGACACAGAGTCAAGGTCAGAGACAGGAGGGAGAAACAGGAAACAGCAGCACTTTCTAACTGTTGTTCGTGTGAGTCACAGTGACCTTTGTTTTGCACTTTGAACAGGTACGACTCAGCAGCCTGAACTAAAGGCTCTAATGAGGAAACTGATCTGAATAGACAAAAGGTTAGAGAGAGAGAGAGTCTTTTGACATTTGGCTCACACTCTTATCTATAATACAAAATTCCACCAGAATTATCTTTCATTTTAAGATAATAAAATATCTAATATAATAGAAAGTTGAACACCGAGAAACACAAACAGCTAAAAGCCTCCAACATGGCCACCAGTAGCAAATGCGCTCGTGTCTGCAAAGAGTACCAGCGTCTGACAGGTGTTGATGATGTGCTGGCTGAAGATGTAGAAGCCAGTGAGAAGGTTAGTTATTGTCACGGTGCCTGTGGTCACTTAAGATGCAGCATGTGGACAATTATTTGCTTCTAAAAATTCTGAAAAAACATTAAAGGAATAGCAGGCTAACTAGCGTAGCCGCTAACTACACAACAAGTTATGGCAGCTTAATGTGTTAAAATGAACTCTCTACATTAACATTATGAACAACAATAAACACAAACTACTACAAGATTCATAATCTACACAGGTCATCTATTTGTAGTTCATGTACTCACCATAACATGTCCAAATGCAATGCAAGCAAAACAGTGGCAATAATGATTAAACCAACTGATTTAATACATGAAGTCTACAGCTAAGAAAACAGATAAAACAACAAGACATACTAACAAGCTACAACAATTTATCTACAGCTGGTGGGTCAGCTACGGCTCTTGGATGGTTCCCTGGACAGGTGTTGTACGTTGGTGGCTGCTGGGTCACTCAGTGGCAAAGCATCTAAGCTGCCAGGGTTGTGGGTTCTACTTCCTATTACGATAACTGGTACAAAATAAAGCATCTTAAGGTTCCAGATCTCAGCTTTTTCGCTGCACAGCTGGAGCTGCTACAGTCCATGTCATGGTCTCTCAAACTTATCTACTGACTAAAGACTCTTTACTGGTCTCAAGAATTTCATGGCACAGGCGAATTATAAAGCCGAAAAGGTTTTTATATTAATATAAGTATGGCACAGTATGGAGCTCCAAAATGATGACAGAAAAATCCTGACAAGCTGCATGTTTCAGGGAGGTTTGTCATAAGTCGTCAAGAGGAAAGTCGTCATCTTGCAGCTCCTCCAAGGTGCACATAGCAAAAAGATTAAAAAACACCTGCCAATGCCTTTATTAAAATGTTGAACATTGTCTGTCTGCAGTCTAAACCCAGCCGCCATGACAGGAGACCGGTCTAAAGCTCTACTCTGGATGGTTACCTCTGGACGTCTGCTTGCACCTGTGGAGGATTTTTCCTACTGTGTAAAGCACTGTGTTGGATGAGAGCATGACAGAGGGAAGAAAACAGATGCACACAAAGACGAGTCAGTTAACACACTGTTCTCTCACTCTCTTTGATTTTGGTTAATTCACTTTATTTGAGGAGAATGAAACCATCTCTTCTCGCTTTTGGGTGTTTATGGATTTCCAAAGCTCGATTTTCAAAAATGAAAGAAACCGAATCTTGAGGATTAACTGTTCCTAGAGAGGCGACTACTTTTGTCCATGAAACCAAACTGAGGTCCGTGTTGTTCTGATGTGAAATATCGACATTGACGCCGACAGCCTTCAGTGTAATAAAGCTGATCAGACAATAGTTTTTTTTTTTTTTTTTTAAGTTTATTTTGTGTTCACTGAACAACTCCTTAAGCTGATAATCCTTCAAAGCCCTTTTGGATAAATCTTCACTCAGAGTGCCAACAGTTCTGGGGGGGCAGCGAGAGTTTAAAACGAGGGGAAATAAAAATGTCACAGTTTATAAAAGCACAACAATCCCCAAGTTAAATCCTTTAATCTGACTTTTTAACCTCCTAACAGCTCAATGTCACTCTGAAGTATTAAAGTTTTTTTAAATTTAGAAAAATGCATCTCATGTTTCAAAAACCTTTATTTAAGATATATAATGTTTATAGTTACTGAAATATTCACCATGTTGCTTATGGCTGCACAAAAGCTAGGTCTCATTTCAGGGCTGCCTCTGTCAAAGGACGAGTAGTAGTCTGCAGGAGACGAAAGACGCATTTCTCGGCTGCATTTGAAGGAACCTTAAAAGTGGGACAGCTTCGTCCCTTGTTCATCAAGAGATACTTTTCCCCAGAGTTCAGCCTGACATGTTTCAGGAAATGGTGGAATTTCCACTTTAATTTATAACAACGTTTGAGCGATAACTGTCTGCACAACATGAGCTTGAAAAGACGAGTCAGGCAAAAGAAGGTTAAACAAGAGAAAGAATCTGCCAGTGAGGAAAAACAAGTGCTACTTGTTTCAACTGTCTTTACATTATTAGAAATAAACACAATCTGATTAAATATTTCAGGAAAACTGCACATGAAAAAGTGCATCTGTGTTAAAACTCACAGTCGCCTAGTGATTGAAATAAATATCATGTGATAGCGACAACAGTTCGCTTACAGGGACCTGAATCGCCTCTACTTCTCTCAGTAGAGATATATCAATGAAAATATTTTCATTTAATTCAAGGCTCCAGCGAAGAGCCCGTAAAGCTGTGCTATCAGTGTGGTGCCACCTGGCCACTCGTACCTGTGACTTGGGGGATGTAGGGGATGGAGAGTCTGTCTGCGTTGTATCCCGGTCCTGCCAGACACTCGGCCATGTCGGAGGTCTGGAAGTACAGCAGTCTGTCCTCCTTGTCCAGAGATTCAGGGAGTCTGAGGAGGAGGAAGGAGAAGGATGAGTCTTTGGTCTTGATGCAGGAAGTTTCCTCTTTGTCAGTCACACTCTCTGTCACTGAACACTGAAACTCAGCACAGGTAAACCAGCTTGTGTTCATGGTACCCTCTGAGAATCATGACAGTCAGTGATACAGGTACAGATACTGCTCTCCTCAGATCATCATGGTACATAGTAAACCAGTTTACTGACACAGTTCAGCTGTAACACACAGCTAAGTGCTGATGTTAGTAAGTGAATGAATTTTAAACAGGACACAGTGGAACTGATCTTGATAAATAATAAAGAGATTTAAGGGATTAGCAGAACGTTCCAAACAGCCTCAACATTTTTATCTCTCCTTTGGCTTCGAGCCGTCACGTCTTCACTAGAGTTTAAGTCTCCCCTCGGGCATTTCAGAACACTCACCTATACATCAGAGATATTTTTGTTTTCACAGACATGAGAACTACAATGGTGGAGGAAGAATGACTCAGATCTCAACTGGAGAACATTTGGAATAAGGAGGTCTAACAAGCGAGACTCAGACTCTCCGCGAGCTGTTTGAGAAACAACTTTTTTTTCCACACTTGTTAAAAGACAGATAACAAGCTGACATTTCTATATGAGAGGAGAGAGAAGCCTCATCTATTATACAACACTGAGGGTTCAGAGAGTCTGAGGGAAGTTTAAGAAGAAAAAACTTAAAATAGATTGTGATGATTGTGTATCTGAGGACGACTGTTCATGTTGGGCTGACATGATCACTCTAACAAACCGGAGCTGTTCAGTGCTGATGCTGACACCTTATGAGTCTCAGGTATGATAAACTACTTTGAAGATGACAAGAATATTTTTCTACAAAACTTTTTTTTTTTCACTGAACAAAAGAAGCCAAAGTTCTCAAAAGTTTAATTCTGTCTGAAGAGAAAAACCAGAAACCAGAATTACCACCTCACAGTTATATCCCTCCGCCAAGTCGCAGGAAACATGGTCACCATCTCTCCTTCCTGAGTTACAGTGTTAAATAAGAGGCTAGAAGAGTGTTTGAAGAACATTATGATGTCACAGGGAAGTTTACCTTTGACCCTTTGGATATAAAATGTCGTCACTTCATTTTGTTCAATTGAGTTAAATTGTGACATACTTAGCATATTTGTGAGTTATGGCCAAAAACATGTTTGTTTTGTGAGGTCACAGTGACCTTGAACTTTGACCTTTGACCACAAACATCCAATCAGTTCATTTTGAGTCCAAGTGAATGTTTGTGAGAACTCGAGAACATAATGCGTCTGGCTCTGGCTGCCGCCGGCGCGCAGCTTAATAAAATAGAGTCTAATATTAGCAACGTTTCTGAATCTAACGAGGAACTATTTAATTAAAGAATTAGTAAACATGATGGAGAATATGAGCAGACATTAGATTTACTGTCAATTTTCTGTACTTGACATGGCTCATTATACTGAGACCTTTCTGTTTGAAACAAAGGAAGTATTGAAATTTGAGTCAGCTCTAAGATTCTGGTGATTTTATAGTTTGTGGGGTCGTTAGAGAGGATTTGTTCTGTGGTAATGGTTTTTTACCCTTGACATGAAAGTACTTGTTAAGCTCTGAGGAGCCTGAACTCAACCAATCAGATTACAGGAATATGGACTAACTAGTCTTGACACTTACGGACACTTGTCTCTGAAGATGTGCTCTGGGAGGAGGTACGGAGCGTCCATGTTCCTCAGCTCGATAACCTGGAAACAGCACGTGGTATTCAGTTGGAACCATTTTATATAATAACTACAACAACAGATCCAAATGAAAACAGCGGTGCATCATCTGCACGTTAACAAACTTCAAGTCTACAAAGCAAGAGCACGGTTCAAAGTGTTTGAGATTTTTGAGATCGTACAACAATGATGCAACATCCATCAAGACAACCTCACAGATCAGTGATGTACAGTCAGGTAACCAGACAGTGACATTAGAACGAGCCAATGACCCACCTTGCTGACGTGCTGACAGAACGGGGGGTTGGCGATCATCTGGCTCAGGAAGTTGAGGTACGCCGCCACCAGTGCATTGACGCCACAGCGAATAATCATTGGCATGTTCTCCTCATTGGCCAGAACCATGTCCTGCACAAACCAGGGACACTTTAGCCAACACATTAACAAGAAGACATTTACTAGTTACACCATCAATATGTGGAGATTTTTATTCATACCGATTGTGTGATACCAAATGACACCAAGAGGCATCACTTGGTCATTTGATGAGTTTGTGACTTTAAAATCTTCTCAGTGTTGTTACATTTCTTGTTGGTCACTGAGAAACTATAATCACAGCACCTCTTTGGTAACATCAGTTAAATTCAGACATTTTCACTTGTTCTTTATGACACAGATCAAAGTGGAGAGAGATTCAAACCAAAGAGCCACTAAACCAATATTCCAGAAGAATGACCTTTACCAAAATAACAAAGGGATTATATGGTGCATTCAAAGAAAAAAAAGCTTTACTAGTTTGACTATATTCTTAGGGATTATAACATTTTTAAAACCCGTCTATGAACTTTGACACAGTGCATCAACAGTAAACTGGGAGGAAACTTCATGATGGGGAGCAGAGGAGGATTTGCTGCTTTTCCTTGGAGGTTGGACTGCTGACTGTGCGTTTAAAGAGCTCCTCTTTAACAATCAAGCTTTCATAATTTTTCTCATTTCATAGATTTACAGAAGCCCTGAACAGCAGGATCATTTCTATCTGGCCAGGATACATTTTCTAATTTGCTTTATCTCTATATACAACCTTTTTCTTCTGGTCAGAAAAATATATTATATTATAATTAACAAATCACCACAGAAACACATTGCAGACATGCAGTGCATCATATCCAGCCCTCTGTGCTTGCTTGTGTCACCTCGAGGTTGTTACCGTGACAACGACCTTTTGTACTGACAGTGTGAAAACACAATCAAACGGCAGATACTCCTTCCTGCGACCTCTGAGGATCCAGAGGAAATCTTCCTGCACTCTGTAAACCCTGTGCATGGATTATGATACCAGTGAAAATATGAGGTGCTGAGGTGTGTGTGTGTGTGTGTGTGTAAATGTTTGATCTTCTTGAGAAATAATATATGAACCTGTCTGAGAACATCTGTTGCTCTCTGGGCCCTATATCTTAATCTGTGAGACTCCAGAGGGTTGAAGATGTTCCCAGTGCAGGTAAACACACTACTACAAAGGTCTGTGTGTATGTGTGTGTGTGTGCGTGTGTGTGTGTGTGTGTGTGTGTGTGTGTGTGTGTGTCTGTATTTGCTTCTCTTCTCCAACATTGTGACATTTTGATGATAAGATCTCAGCGTGATACACAAACGAGCAGCTGGTGTGTGTGTCGGAGGTTTCTAACGACATTAAGGACTTGAGACGGAGATGACGACAACAACCGCAGCATAGCTACACAAATATGACACCTGACACTGTGAATACATCATCATCACATCAAGGGTGCTTGAAGTTGAGCTTGAAGGGTAATTGAACTTGTTCCTTCACTGGATTATCTGACAGCCGGAGTCACTGGTCACGAGTTGCAAAATGAGCTAAAGAGCTGGAGTCAAGTGGAAACATTCAACTTTTACATTTTATCTTTCCTTTATTCAGCATTTTCCCATTTATTCTTTCTTTGATGTCATACCCCCATCTTTCCCTTCTTTCCCTCATTGTTTCTATTTATTTTTCTGTGCATTATTTTCTTTCGTCAACTTTTCGTTCTACTGCTCGTTACTGGTTTAGTTTTACTTCAGTTTGACTTTTACTTCTAATGAGCTACACTGCTGTACTTCTTTTATTTTAAGGTTAAAGCTCCATATTTTCCTCTTGAAGTTTTGATCCATAAGAAGATATATTATATATAGATATATATATATATCTATATATAAGAACCAAAAACCATCTCAATGTAGTTTCTCATCTCCCCTCTCGGACTTCACAGGTCGGTGAGCCAATCACAAGAGAGGAGGCTCTGAGCCTGACACCAAATCCTGCAAGGTTGGATGGTGGATCCAGGTGGGCGGGGCTTGGGGCATGGCTGAGAGCAGTGTCCTTTGTTGTGACATCACAAAGTTCCAGAAGTCCTGATGGCTAATTTGAAGGCTCAGTTTCTGAATACAGGCTGTGTGCATTTCTCTGTGGACTGAGGCTTTGATACTTTCACAGTATTAATATAGAACCTAGACCTGATCTATAATCAAACAACACATGGACATCTACCTTTAGACTATATGGGACCTTTAAAGTTCAGAGACTTCTTCCAATCCAATGAAATCACATCTTCTTTTACATTTATATAACACATATTCTATTGAGTTTTTTTTTTTTTTTTGGTATTTAGCTGTGTTCCCTGTAGTACAGAAGCCCTGAAAAGAAAGTTTTTTGTTTTTTTTCTGGGAGGAAGGGAAGGAAGGAAAGAAGAAAGAAAGAAAGAAAGAAAGAAAGAAAGAAAGAAAACCTTTTTGACCCTTTTGTATTTTTTTTCACCTGCTTCTCAGCGGTTGCTTTCATAGATGTAAAAAAAAAAAAAAACATAAAAAATGATCCTGGCAACAAACAAAAAGATTGCCAGTGTGTAACCCTGATTAGAGCTCTTAAAGGAATAGAAATGTGATCACCTACAGTTTAAAGAAAACTGACCAACTACATCTTCTGAGGAAGATTATGTGATATGTTTGAAAGCTCCAGAAGAGTTGCTCAACAGACTCTATGGTGCCATTGTTCGATGAACTTGTGTTTCCAGATTTGATAGATTAAACAAGATTTATCGGTTTTCTCATTGCGACAACAGCTCTGCAGAATTTCAAACTCTCTAATAAAAACAGCCCAAAATCAAGAAGTCATTGGTTTTACCTGCAGAGCGACAGAGAGCCGGATGAGGTCGATGACCACCTCCTCGTTGGCCAGCTCAATAGTCAGAATGGCCAGGGTGGTGAAGAGCAGCTCAAAGTTTTTATGGACGTTATCCTCTTCCTTACAGCCCAGGTAGATGTGGCGGTAGAGCTGCTGGCCGTGCTGGACATCACACAGGAAACAGAGGAGAGAGGAAACAAAGACAGTCTTTAAAGCTGCAGTTTTACATCCAGCAACTCATCATTTTACCTGATTATTTTATTATCAAATTATTATTATAATCAAGCTGGTGAGGGTTGGTGTGAAAACTACATTCCCAGTCTGGGTGAGAACAGCCTGAGGTTGAGTTTGGTCATCGTGCGTCCTTCCTGAGTCGTCTGACTGTTGGAGAGGGACCAACGAATCCCGTCCTCTGATTTCAGGGTTTCTTCTTCAGCTTCATCCACCGGTGGGTTTCTGGTTTGTCCCTACGACAACCAACTCTGACATTCCCATCACAGCTTCGGAGCAACGCTGGCTTTGAACGTGACCAAGAAAAAAATCTGTCCGGGGGGTGGGACCTGGCGTGACCTGATCCCAATGTCCAGCCTCACGGACTCACAGACTTTGAGGCGTGTTCCCAGTAAAACCATGAGGACTTGTCCCTCTGTCCATCAGTGCATGGCGGCTCTCTCGCAGACATTAAAAGCAATTTATATGCACTTTCCATGAGTCCAGGCTATCGTAGTTAACAGTAAATAACTGAATCAAAAAACCTACATTGTTCGTCACATTGAATTTATCTGTGTGTGTATGTAATCGGTAAGGAAATCGACTTGGCCTCCCAGGTGAGTCTGACTACAACATTTTTATCCCCTATCATCCAAAATATCAACAGATTATCCAGGAAACAAACTAGCAGCTTAATTGATAATTATAACAATCGTCAGTTGTAACCCTGTACTGACTAAAACCTCCTCGGCAGCTCCACTCTCCGTGATATGAATAAAAATGTTGTTGTGCCGTATAATGCTAATCAAAATGCCGCAGTGCTGCTCAGCGGAGACAATAAATCCCATTCAGTGTGAATCAGCCTAAAAATAACCTGCTGTGTCTGAGGCCTCCTGTCGTAGAAATGCTCTTTATGAATTAAATAAAAACGCTCTCACAGCCTCGTTCCTGCATTCATGCGCCTGATGTGGAGCCTAATGAAAAGTGAAGGCCAGCGGCTTCTCTTCACCACTAATAAATGCAATTACACAGCATTAACGACCTGTGACAGCAGATGAGAGCCGCTGCTCTGAACGTGGTGAAGTGAGGGGAGTTCCAGCCCTGTGGTTTTGCTCTTTCAGGTGTTTGGCATGTGGGTAAAGGTCACGGCTCAGGTGTGATTCACATTTCACAGGTGAACAACTTAAACCGGGGTCCCATTTTTTGGAAATGTCATGTGCTGATGGTGGCCGGGCTTTTCCTGTCATGGTCAATAAACTGTGCGACCTCCTTGGATGAAAATTTAACAGTTTAAACATGCAACCACATCTTAATAAAGCGGCCAGTTTTATTAATGTAAGCGCTTGATTTTCTGTTGAAGTTCTAGAGTGACTTTTCTTTTGTTTGTTTTCGTTTGATTTTGTTTTGAAGTGGCAGGTTTTGAAGATGCGACTGTTGCTGAAGGATGCGGACGAGGAGAACGATGTACATGTGTGAGCTCATTTTCTTATTCAGCTCAGGCGCAGATTAGTGGCAGAAAACAGACGGAGCAATCAGTGGATGGTTCAGTTTAGTTCTTGGTCAGTGAGCAACAGATAACTCCGACGTCCCTACAGCTGCCGTCCTCCATGAAGGAGAAACCTTTACAGCCTCCACACGAGTGACAAGTTAGCTCAGTGAACTCTGCAGAAGATTTTCTACCTTCTTCATGAATGCGACGTCTTGTTTGGAAATCTTCTCTCTTTTAATCTTCAGTGCTGCGACGTTGGGAATGATTCTGAAACAGAAAGAAACCAAACAGGCGTCAGAGCCGCTGACACCAAAGAGCATAAGTTACACTGTATATAGGAAAGCTGGTGTGTGCGCTCTGCACCTGATGCCGCGTAGCTTGGCGCGGTTGTCATGGCGATCAATGATGTTGTGCAGGATCTCGAGCACCAGCTGCCTCAGCTCGCTGTCCTCCATCAGGGAGATGGAGAAGAGTGGGTCCAGGAAAGGAGGAGGCAACGCAGCTGCCATGGACTTAGACTTGAAGCCGGAGGTTACCTGTAGTAGAGGAGAGGGAGGGGGGAGAGAGGGGAGAGGGAGATGTGAGCTGACTTATCACAGTGTGATGTGATTAATCCACAGGGAGGGTCGTTGAGAAACAGCGCTTGAGCAGAGCTTAAAGGTTACGTTCACAAGCAGCTGAAAGCGTCCAAATGCTGACCTTTCCTCCTGTACGTGACTCTGATTTGATGATTTATGATCAGTGTGAACAAGAGGGGGGGGGGTGCTTGTATCTGAACACAAATCTGAGCTTCCATATACAACATGTTGTTCGTTACAATGCTATAAAAAGCTTTCAAGACCTTATTAATACGTCGTATTAAGACAAAGACAGACTTCCTGTCTTTGCTTCAGCCTTGAAAAATAAAAACAGAAACTTGTTTGTTGTCCTGGCTTAAAATGCTGATCACAGCCACATTTGATTAAAGTGGAGGGTGTGCACTTTTCCAAACAGAAAATCAATTCACCTCTGTACCAATTTTCAAAATGGCAGCGCTGGAAGTAACACAGGCGTGTGCACAGACAACCTGAGGGGGAGACTTGGTCTTGGTATAATCTGAAATAGCTGCACCTATAATAAAATAATTAATAGCTATAAATATGGTAAAAATACAGTATCTTAGTTTGAACAAGTCAATTATTCAGTCATTGTCATTGTACCTACACTAAGCTTATTGATCGAGTTACTACATGACATTGTTCATTACCTTATTAAATTACATAAAGCACCTTTGTTCATATTCCCATAAATTTGATGTTTTATAAAAATATAGAATTATTTCTCCTGACATCAGTCTTACACTACAGAAAAGTCCTGATGGTAAACGTTTTCATCGTGGACGTCAACAACTATTTAAAGCAAAATGTCTCCAATCAAAACCTCAGAAAAGTCATCCTGCAGTACTATCATAGACTGTAAATAAAGATGGGCGTAGCCTCCGTGATGCTCCACCATTGCCATTTTGGCAGTGCCTGACTCCGCCCCAAACTCCCAGCTAATCCAGAAATGGGCAAAGAGGAGGGGCATGTGTGTAGCCGAGACTTCGGTGCATGATGGTTTATGGCAAACCACCCACTTGTCACTCAAAGAGGCCACGCCCTCAATTCTCCATAACTTTAAGTCTTAATAAAATGTAAACAGGTGAGTGAAGGAGGAAATTCGCTGTTGACTACAAGTCCTCAAACATCTGGGTTTATCCCAGCAGCACTCACACCGACACACACACAAACACACTCCCTCCTGTTGCACCCTACCCCTCTCTCCCCTCATGCTCAGCCCCATCTGCAGCTGAACTGCGATATAAATATTTTGACCTTTCACCTCTCCTCCAGCTGCACTGAGAAGCCAGGTGGTGGCGAGGGAGGGAGGGAGGGGTTGAGCCGAGGGGAGGCGAGGACACATGGACGCCGTCATAAGTCGCAGTGTGAGTGTTGGTGTGCAAGAACCGCTGCAGTGCACAAGGATACTGCAGGAAAACAAGAGAGCGTGTGTGTGTGTATGTGTGTGTGAGACTCATGAATGTGTTTGCGTGCATCACTACTGGGTGTGTTGGTGCCACCTGTGCCTCCTCATCTCACTGAAGCATATAATGAAGGAGACGGAGGTGACTTCAGACGTCAACACTAAATACCAAGAACTCTAACACCAGCAACATCGAATAAAAATTTCAGACTAACTGGAATGTTTTTTTCCCTAAGAGCTGGAATAAAACACTAATGATTTATCTAATTATCTATCAATTAATAGTTCATTATATATTGTACTTTATATTGTACATTTGCCATTTGAATCTTGTGCTGATTTTGTAAGTTGTGAGTTTCACAGTGTGTGTTCATCCCTCCCAGATGATTTCACATATATTTAGAAAAAATCTATTATCTGCTGCCAAATACAAAACTGCAGTTCAAAGCCACTTATTTATCAAATTAGGTCAGATGTGAGTTGTCATGGTGACATGTCATATGAGTTGTGACAGAGCTCAAGTAAATCAGGCTGAACCTTAGTGTTTTCACCGCCAAGCTTCACCAAGTCAGCTCAGTGTGCGATTCTCCAAACGGCTAATGAATTGCTACGCTAACTTTAGCTTCGGTTCTAGTCTGACGGTTCAATCTGCTGCTCCGGTCAGAGGACAAGGAAGGACTCACCATGATGAGGGAGCTGAGCAGCATGGTCTGGATCCTCTTGGTTCCCTGATGCCTAAGAGAAAAAAAAATAAAATAAAATAAAATAATAATCAGACAGCAGAAGAAGAGGAGAGTCCCTATGATTGGCTGGTATGGTAACCTGAGCGTGACAGACAGAAAACACCTGAGCTAGATTGTAAAGGTGGCTGCTAAGGTGACAGGTGTCCCACTGACCCCCCTGAAGCCCCTCCCCAGTTCAGGTACAACAGGACTAAAAACTCCTTTATCCCGAGTGCAGTATTCCTGCTGAATCTGCACACGTCAATTGTTATTTTTATAGTGTTCTGTTTTTATATTGTTGCACTTGTTTCTGTTTTTTATCTGTACCGCTGACTGCAAATCAATCCCTCTTGGGATAATAAAATGTCTGAATCTGAATCTCTTTTATTTCAAACTGGCAAATTTGTGACACACACACACACACACGTTTAGCAGCAAGTAAAGCAGCTGTAATTATTGAATTATAGTAATTATGCATTTTGTAGACATATGTCCAAGGCTCCAAGGCCATGTTCAGACCAACATAGACCAACGTTATTACAACATAACTCCAGCTTCCTCATTAAATTTTAATTAGGCCACTTCATTGATACAGCGCAAGGGATAAAACCTAGGCTCAGAAAATAAATAAAATAAAAAATAAAAAAATGGCTCATCTTGAAATGTGTTGGCCAATCAAATACATGTAACAAGAGCAGAGCAATTTACCTCAAAATCGGACAGACCATGAAAACTTTGCAAAGTTGTAAAGTCACGTCTCTTATTATGATAAACCACAGTGTAGTGTTTGGCGTGGGACAAGTCCTCAGAGTTGTGCATGCAGAACTCAAGGTGGTCTTCCAGGCTCCTCTGTAGGGCTGTACCTGAATCAGGATGCTCAGACTCAGGGTATGTGTGCGGGATATCTTTCATTCATTCTACATTTATTTTATGAAATATTATATCATTAACCCAGTCACAGTTCAATGTTTCACTCATCAACATTTAGCTCTAATCACCTGCATCAATTTTTATTTTGGGTGTATAAACCAGTGTAGTCTTGTATATCTTCTCTACCACAGAACTAAATATTACAATAGTATTTTATTATAGAAATGACATATAGCTGCATTATTGATTGTTTCCTGTCTGGTCTGGTTATAGAGAAAATCAGGAGGAGACCAGCAGGAATTTAATTCAGTTTTATCAAATTTTTAAACATTTCCCTCCATTTTCTACAGACGAAAGATCCTGCGAGCAGCAGCAGCAGATCCTGAGTGTTGACAGTTTAAAATGCAGTGTAAGTGCACTGACCTCTGACAAGCTGCAGAGTCAAATCTCTCCTCACGGGCAATGACCCGAAAAAGAGAAGGGAGAGACGGAGAGCCTCTTGGTTTGTGAGGAGGTGGAGGAGGAGGAGGAGGAGGAAGAGGAAGAGGAGGAGGAAGAGGAGGAGGAAGAGGAGGACAGTGTTCGTTTGATTTGGGATTATCTGTTCTTGCACCCCTGAGGCTTGAGGGATTAGCTTGTTTTTCTTTTCTGTTTTTCTTTTTTTTTCTATTTTTTTGAAGCCGTCGTCTCAGTGACCCGGGAGCTGGATTCGCTGCAGGGTGTCGACAAGGTGAAGCGAGGACAGATTAAGATACAATTCACTTTGGATCAGCGGGGGGAGTGTGTGTGTATATGTGTGTGTGTGTGTGTGTGTGTGTGTGTGTGTGTGTGTCTCTATAGTGTCCTGTGTTACTAGTCTAGTGCTAAATGTCAAACTGTTTAACGTGCTTTATTTTCAGCGGCTGATTTAAACAGTAACGAAGTTAACACATTAACATCACTTATAAATCTGTGACATCACATGTGTTACAGGTTTTGTATGTTGGGCTGGTTAGTGTCACTTTTAACTGACATTCTGCTTTTCTCAGGATTAATATCAGGACAGAAAAGAGGACAAAACAATTTGGTTTCTAATGAGCAAAAATGATTAAGTCAAGTTTATTCATATGTAACTTATAAAAGTTTATTTATAAGGCGCAGACTCACTAATTTTTGAAGATTTCAACTTTCAACACCATCACGGGATAACAGTCTCTTTTTGCAGATGCTGTTTGGTATCTGATACAAAATGACCACCTTGAACTCTCAATTATTTTGATTATTTCTAATTTTGTTTTTCCTTAATTTTTATCTTTGTTCTTCTTTAATATTGGACTTTTTTGGAAATTTTTGCTATTGCTTCATTGCTAACGTTAGCATTAAAAGCTTTTTACTTTCCAGTTTAGAGGAAACTTCATTCCTTTACTTACCAACAGCTGTCTCCAGAGGTGGAAAGCAACCCCTTTTTGTTTTGCTTCTATTTCTATCACTTCTTCTCTTCTACTGAAGCTAGAACGCTAACCAGCTAGCTCTCATCTCGTCACTTGCCGATACCGAGTCACAGCAGCCTCCAGTCTGTTCTGAAGAAGTAGTTGCTCAGAGGACATATTATAACCTCTTGTCTTATAAACACAATGATGGCTGAAGCTTTTGGCAAGACTGGTAAGTAAAAATCTGCTAATGCTAACACTTACAAATAGCTTCTTTAAAGTCCAACTGAAATGAAATAACAAAAGCTAATTCCTTTATGAAAACTAATTTGCAAATTTATTGTTGTTAGCTCTCTAGTCCTGGAAGGTCTTTGTTGATGCATCAGAAACGCTCCTTTGGCTTCCAGGTCACTGAGCAGTGAAGCTGCTGTCCTGGTTTGAATGACTGAGCAGAAGCACAACACACAAGACACTGTGGTGCAGTGCTATTGAAGAATAAGGACCACAGCATTTGTTTCAGCTGATTTGTTAGCTAGCTCTCTGAAAACTGACATAAGCAGTGAACTGGATGTGTCATTTTTCACTTTTAGATACTGATTATTCCTCATAGAGAACACAGGACGAATGATTTGAAGAGCAGAGGTGAGTGCTTTCATTTCATGTTTCCATCACAATCTATGAAACTTCAGTGTTCACTGTGTCTGAGCTGAATGTGCTGGGGAAGAAAAGAGTTTAGAGCTAAACTGTCTCTATATTCAGGAGTGGGGGCTTTTGGTAGCTGTGAGCTGTGAGCTGATTGGCTGCAGCAGCACCCCGGGGTTGTTGGATAATGAACGTGTGACTCACCCAATCTTGACGGTGTCCAAGGTGTGGCAGGGGGTCCCATACACTGGCACTTTGCCCATGATGAACATCATGACCTCAGCTCGCTGGTAGTCTGGCAGGTTTCCACCGAAGAAGCCTGGCAGAGAGAGAGATGAGAGATGAGAGATGAGTCAGCACTCAAACACAAAGACATTCTCCCCTCAACAGTCTTTATTTCCACATGAAAAGTCTTGCACAGAACCAGGACTGCAAGCAAAGACTCTGAACACAAACTCTATATGAGTATGTATGTGTTTCAGACAGACAAAGACAGACAGCTCCTGTCCTGTCCTTTAGTGAGACAGGAAGCTAAAGTCTGTTGTACCGATGGTCTGGATGATGGCGTTCTGGACGATCCGCTCTTCACTTTCTTTGCCACGGACAGAGGAAGCGCTGGCACTGGAGTTTCTCCTTGAGCTCTCGCCCAGCTCGAAGTCCACGCTCATCCGCAGGTGTTTGAGCAGAGTGTTGAACACCTCCAGCACTGTGGGACCTGCACTCACACAAACACATACACACACACACACACGCACACACACGCACACACACACACACACACACACACACACACACAGGCGCGCGCACACACACAGTCACCATAACAGAGTAGATTAAAGTTAAAAACCGAGAGGTTTCCAGCTGGGACAAAGTATGAGAAACTTTTGTCATGGAATTTAAATGATACCAGTGTAGCGAAACAACAAATTCTCTGTGGCAAAATGACTGTGAAGCAGAGACGACACTCAAACTTTCCACAAGAAAATCTGCTCACAAATATAATTTCTTTCATTTGGAAGAACATTTTTAAAACGTTTGTCTCATCTAACCCCTGAATATCCAGATTCTTTGTTTTATTTCCACTGAAATAGCCTTTAAGCTCCATATTTCCCTCTTCTCCTGTGTTTTATTTGAAGTGTTGATCCATAACAAGATATATTTGTGGTTTTAAGAACCAAAAACCATCTCAATGTAGTTTTACATCTCCTCTCTCAGGCTTCTCTCTGGAGCTCTAGTAACAACAGGTCAGTAAACCAATCAGAAGAGAGGAGGTTCTGAGCCTCTCTTCTGATTGGCTGACTGTTTTCTGAGTATTCCAATAAAAATATAGCAGATTTCAGGTAAATACTCAGAGAAACTTAATCCTGCGAGGTTGGATGGTGGGTCCAGGTGGGTGGGGCTTGGGACATGGCTGAGGGTGGTGACTGTTTTGTTGTGACATCACAAAGTCCTGACGGCTGGTTTTAAGGCTCAGTTTCTGAATACAGGCTGTGTGCATTTCTCTGTGGACTGAGGCTTTGATACTTTCACAGTATTAATATAGAACCTAGACCTGCTTTATAATCAAACAACACATGGACATCTACCTTTATGGACATTTAATGTTCAAAAAAATCCACTCACTCCACAGTGCCTGTAAATATGATATGGAGTCTTAAACAGCTTGATGTTATGATGTTTGCATTGAGATCATTCCATCTTATTCACATTTCCCCCAAATTTCATCCTTAAATATTTGGTATCAGTGGAAACTGGTCTTCACTAATATTCATAATAAAGTTATGAGAAGATGAATAGTGACTGGCTCCACAGGATCCGTTTGTACTGACTGAGGGTTTAAGAGTTTAAAGAGAAATCTGTTATATTCTGCGTCATTAAAAATCATACTGAATAACTTAAAGGTTTTAAAGGATTCATTAGGGTTTCCCAGAGAAGTACAGACATTAAACATTTAAACATGGACCCGAGCTGCAGAAAAACACAGTCCATGGTGTAACAGTCTTGTGTCTGGGACCAGTTGCCTTAATTCACTTTGTCACAGGAAGCAACAGCCAGTCACCCTGTGGCACAATGAGGCCTTTACCCATTAAATAAGACTGGAGAATTTTTTTTTTTTTTAATTTAGATATGGTTAGGTAAGGAGCTAGGCTACCAGGTTTTCCCTTGCTTCCTCTCTCTATGCTAAGCTAGGCTAAACACTCAGGAAACAGACAGCATCCATCTTCTCATCTGCAACAGGGTAAATGTCAGGATTTCCCTTTGACACTGAATCTACTCTAATCTACTGAGGGAAGATTACACACAGCAGGTCTGGAAACAGCTTCACATCACTGAGCTGCTCTACAACAACAACAAAATCCAGCTACAAAACCACAACTGTATCTGAATCAGAAACTTCAACATACTCAGACCCACAACTGAAGGTACTGGCTGTTATAACACAGTCAGTGGAGGATGAGAAAGACAGAAACCTCTGAACAAGTTAATGAATCCAAGTGTGTAGTATTGCATTAAATGGTTTACATCTATCTTTGTGTCTGGTAAATATACATACATACATAAATACATATAAAGACTGAAAATGAGGTGAAATAATTATTAGTACACCTCAAATGTAAATCGAAAACTTTTAAAGGGTTAATTAACTCAAATTACAAACTCATCTATGGTGTCGCTGTATTTTCAAATGTCATTCCTCCCATTCCTAGTTAAAATGTGTATATGTACATTGATTAAAAATATCTGTTATGTTTTTAATTTTTTACATAGAACATATGTGTATACTAACAGACTTTGGGATGGATATGTATTTTTATGTAACATATGTCTACAATATAAGCATACATATAGAAATGTATATATGTGTATACGCTACATATACACTGCTCAAAAAATTAAGGGAACACTTAATCATTACAGTATATCACCAAGTCAGTGAAAATTCACTAGTGATTGTGAATCAGTTTCACCTGCTTTGGTGCAAATGAAAGTGACAACAGGTGCAATGGAGAGACAAAAGCAAGACAACCTCTAAAAGGGAATTGTTTTACATGTGGTGGCCAGTTGCTCTCTCCTGATCTTTCCTGACTGATTCTAGTATCCTTGTCACTACTGGTGGCATGAGGTGGTACCTGCTGCCCAATCGGGTTGCACAGGTAGTCCAGCTCCTCCAGGATGGCACATCCATAGGTGCGGTCTAAAGGTTTGCTGTGTCTCCCAGCACAGTCTCAAGAGCATGGAGGAGATACCAGGAGACCGGCCGTTACAATAGGAGAGCTGGACAGGGCCTTAGAAGGGCATCAACCCAGCATCAGGACCGCTACCTGCTCCTTTGTGCGAGGAGGAACAGGAGGAGCACTGCCAGAGCCATACAACAGGACCTCCAGCAGGCTACTGGTGTACATGTTTCTGACCAAACTGTCAGAAACAGACTCCATGAGGGTGGCATGAGGGCCCCACGTCCTCTAGTGGGACCTGTGCTCACAGCCCAGTACCCTGCAGCTCAACTGGCTTTCGCCAGGGAACACCAGAACTGGCAGGTCCGGCACTTGCCGCCCCGTTCCCTTCACAGATGAGAGCAGGTTCACACTGAGCACATGTGACAGGCGTGAAAGAGTCTGGAGACGCCGTGGTGAACGTTATGCTGCCATCATCCAGCACCGTCCCACTGACCTTGATGTCATAGCCAACAGAACCCTGACTGCTTTTAGGTACCGGGATGAAATCCTCAGAGCAATTGTCAGACTTTATGCTGGTGCAGTGGGCCCTGGGTTCCTCCTGGTGCAGGACATTGCACCAGGGTAGGCAGTTCCTGGATGACGAAGTCATAGATGCCATTGACTGGCCCTCATGTTCTCCTGACCTAAATCCAATTGAGCTCCTATGGGACGTTATGTATCGGCACATCCGTCGTCACCAAGTACCACCACAGTGGTACCCAGGACACTATCCACCAACTCATTGGGAGCATGGCCACACGTTGTCATAATGAAATTCACATAAGCTGGATCTGCTTGTGATTTCAATTTTTAACTTTAATTTTCGGTGTGGTTGTGAATCCAGCCCTCAATGGGTTGATGATTTTGGTTTCCATTTGTTGTCGTTATATCATTTTGTTCTCAACAAATTATACAATGTATATCAGTAAAGATTTTTTCAAATTCGTTCATCAAGATCCGATGTGTGATTGAAGTGTTCCCTTAATTTCTTTGTCCAGTGTAAATGTCAATATATGAAATATTTCCAATTTCTAATAGGTTTCATATACAATTTTTACATATATATAAATATAAAATAAAAACGTATGGAAATTCAATATATGTACATATACACATTTGCATATGGCCAGAAACCTCAGAACTTAAAGAAAGAAAAACCATTTGCATGGACAGATCACTATCAATAAAAACTTAAGAACATACATTAATATACGTTAATAAACGGAACCTTTAGGTTCCTGCAGGGTTGTGGTATTGGACAGGTGTTTCTGTATTTCTGGTCTCTCAGTGAACGTTCATATCAACACATTCAGATGTGTTGATGTGAAAAGATCTGAACCTTTGTGCTCACCTGGCATTAACACGCAGCTCATACCACTTTGAATTTGTGTTTCTGCTGTTTGCACATAAATACACTGTGATTACCCAGCATGCTCGTTAATGCCAGGCATCCGTGTGTGTGTGTGTGTGGGGGTGTTAGGGTTAGGGTTTGATGTCATAAACTGCTCTACACATCCAGCTTGAATCTAAACCACATCATCATACTGTACCGAGCCACAGGTTTGGAGGAGTCGTTCTTTCAATTCCATAGGTGCACATGTCGCGACTTTTGGTCTCTTGAATCATTCCTTTATTTTTCCCACAGGAAAAGGCGGTAAAACACGGGTCATAGAGATTAAATACACAACAGCTTGATCTATAATTATATAAATTTATTCCTATCAACTCTGGTGGATTTTTAAAATTCAGTTCAATAAACTACAGCTGATCCCACAGTGATGTCTCCATATCTTCATATCTTTATACAGTTTTTGTTGTGTCTTGTGTTGAGTTGTTTTGTATTGTGTGTTGTTGTGTTTGCGTTTGTGTTTTTGTTGTGTTGTGTATTGTTGTTTGTGTGTTTTTGTTGTGTTTTGTTGCATTTTTGTTTTGTTGTGTTTTTGTTTTGTTGTGTTTTTGTTGTGTTGTGTTTTTGTTGTGTTTTGTTGTGTTGTGTTTTTGTTGTGTTTTGTTGCGTTTTTGTTTTGTTCAGTTCTTTATTGGAATTATTGGAGCTTCATTTTCTGTTGACAAACCGGTTACTACTGGTCCCGCAGTGGGAACCAGTCCAGTCCTTTAACTCACTCACCCACTGAGCCTTTGGCAGCGATGGCCACCGTCTCCAGGAGGACCTGGACGATGCCGGCCCTGACCCGCGGCGCGGTCTTGTTGTGAGTGTCCAGGTGGTTCAGAACCTGCTGGATGACGTGGTGGGAGTGCTGAGCCTGGAGACGGAGAGGAAGGAGATTTCGAATCGTGTTTGGAAAGTCAACAGAAACTACATTTTTGTCCAGACATTATTAAACTGAGGGGGAGAGAAACAGAAACCCAGCACACCTGGATCCAGCACTTGAATCTTGAAGTAGATTTTTTGGTCCTGTGCTCCTAGGACTAGTTCAACAATTGTTTTTTTAATTGCAAAATAAAGTGCATTTCTCAAAATGTTGGACTGTCCCTTTAAGAAACCAGCCATATTTCAGGTGAGTCTTTCCTGCTCCTGAGAGTACAGATTGTTTTTTGTATCTGGCCTTCTTCAATACATTGGTATCAGCTCTTTACAGGAAATCCTGATGATGTTATGGATCAGTTTCCTGGAACTGCTGGACCACAGCTACACCTCAAAATGTAAAAGATCATCCTCTGTGTTTTTCTTCTAAAAATGGTCCAAACTCTGTCATCTCTCTCCTGACAGCGGGACGTTCGAGCGTGTCTCTGAGTCTCTGCAGGACAAACCCGGGGTTTGTTTGTTTTTCCCTCACTCAGATCAAAGAGGTGCCGTCTCCTGGCAGACAGACACAAACCCCCCGGACAGATCAGAGAGACAAAACTCTGCCAGCGCCTGTCGAACACTCACAAAGAACATACACAAAACCGTCCGGCAGCCACATTGATTGTGTTTTATCTGTGGCAGCACCTCAGTGTCGCCTGGGAAGTCCTGGACGAGCGAGCAATTAAACAAACAGTCAGAGGGGCAGAGAGAGGGAGTGGGATGGAGGTCTGAGCTCTGTGTGTGTATGTGTGTGTGTGTGTGTGTGTGTGTGTGTGTGACAGGGACATGTGTGTTGGAAAATGTGACTGGCATCAGTGCACCAGCAGTCAGTGTGTGAGTTAGTGTTGTTCCAAACTTCGCATCCATCACAATTTAAAATGTAATTAGAAGATAATTAAGTTACCTGTTAGTGAGCTTTAATAATACAGGAATGTTTAGGTGCCTGAAAACATGTTTTTATTCATTTTAAATATTAAATTAAATCATCAAAAATTGATGACTACCAATACTGAAATGTGACATACAATATATGCTCCTACACATTGCCATATATGTCACTTATAAAAGGACACATTATTGTCATTATTATTATTATAACATATATGAAAACACCCATAGTAAATGGTGAACATATTTTCATTTTTATAGAAGGTTTTAGTATAAGGTATTATATGTTGCAGTCATAGTTGTTAATGATATATATTTGATTCATATAGGCAGCTTTACTAAAACAACATACTTAAAACATACTGGTGTATCTTTGTATTTATGCACCCTGTGCTTTTATGTTTTTTATGCATATATCCCAATGCTACGTACCCAACTGCCCCGCTGGGGACAAATAATAGAGTGATTGATTTCTATATTTACATTATAGTCTTACATTGACAGGCTTTGGGAAGGATATATATGTACGTAACATATTTCTACCATAGAAGCACATATACTGTATATAAACATATATATTTGTATGGGCTAGAAATACTGTATATGTCAATATATGAAATTGTTCCAATTTCTAATAGGTTTCATTTCAATTTTTACATTGGTTTTAAGGTTTTAATAAATAAACATGGTGGTAGAGAAGCACAAACATCCAATAATTATTTGCAGGTGCTGGGTGACAATCGTCTGCACAGAATTCAACCTGAAGAAGATCATGAGTGGCTGAAATTTTTTTCCACATAAAGGAATTGGGAATGAGACATTCAAGTGAAGGTCTTTGTTTTTTTCTGATAGTAATTTGAAACAAAATATTAAGAATTAGCCTTTAAATTTGGCTAAGTATTGATAAAATCTCCATGGCAACAGTGATGAGAAGCTGATTCAGGACAGGATTTAGGAACCACAATGTTCATGGTATGTATCTGGATCTTTGCTGCATCTCTCTCTTCCTCCTTTCCCATCATCTCTACACTATCAATATTTCACAGAGGCACAAAATGCCCCCCC
>NW_019525531.1:1175510-1214366 GCF_002814215.2 Seriola lalandi dorsalis | reverse complement strand
GCCAAAAAATAAATAAATAAAAAAATAAATCTGAATTTGCTCTAAAAATTAAGGCATCAAATCAACCACTCACACCCGAATCTCCCTGTCTAAGTAATCTAAGTTTGGGGGCATGAACCACTCACAGATACAGAGATGTTTTTACCCTGGACCAACCCTCCTTCAACAAGCGTTTTGTTCAGCAGGACTTGTACTACACAGTGTGCAGAGGAAGAGCTGCCTGAGAAGCAGGAGGAGCTGGAGGTAGAATAAAAAAGCCGAGTAAATCTAAGAAAACATAGAGCGGACACCAGCGTCAGATCAGCTGTGTTCTCCATCTGCCTGTGGAGGCTTCAGGGACGCCGCTGACTTCAGGCCTTGAGCTGGATGACAGCTCGTCAAGATGACTGACAAGCGCTGGAGCCAGATCCAAGGGAAGGGGGGAAGGGCGAGGCTAACAGTAACTGTACACCATGACAATGTCGCATTTCAAACTCAAAACTGAAGCGATGTATGTGCTGTACCTGGATGGAGTACATGATGATTCTGAAGCAGGAAACAGCAAACTCATTGGGGTCCCAAAGGTGGTGATTATCCAGGTGACTGAGGGCAGGAAAGAAGAGAGGAGCTCATTAACATTACAGCTTCAACAGCATCAGCATTGAGGTTTGGACACGTTAATCTGTTGTGTCCCTTCATAAACAAAAAACATCCCCGGATCTGAAGTTTGAAGATGCTGAACCTTTTGGAACAGAAACATGTGTTAGTAGATAGTGTAAAGGCAGATGTCCATGTGTTGTTTGATTATAGATCAGGTCTAGGTTCTACATTAATACTGTGGAAGTATCAAAGCCTCAGTCCACAGAGAAATGCACACAGCCTGTATTCAGAAACTGAGCCTTAAAACCAGCTGTCAGGACTTCTGGAACTTTGTGATGTCACAACAAAGCAGACACCACACTCAGCCACGCCCCGAGCCAATCACAGGCACTGAAATAACTTTTTTATTTAGCTCCAAGCTGTGGTGACATGATATTATTATTATTAGAGTATAATTCATGAAGCTCTAAAAAGACAGATTTTACATCTATACAGAGCACAGCACCTGATTTGTCTGGCCTCAAAGAGCAGCTGACAGCAGGTGGACAGTCAGCACCTGGCTTCTGGTTTGGTTACAGTTTAAATGAACCTTTGTGACCAACATAAACATTTAATATTGACCAAATAATCAGTAATATCCTCTCACCTATTATCTTGCAGGACAAAATAAAGAGCTGCCTGCACACTCTCAGATAAAGATAAACAGATATAATTAGACAATGCAGAGGATCAGTTACCTGGACTAAATCTGAGACATCCCACCACTGATTTCAGAATAAAGGGCAAAAAAAGGGGGACAGTACACCCATGTATTTAAACTCGAACTCTACGCTGAAGGAGGTGAGATGCCCATGAGGTCAGAGGTATTATGAAACATCATGTGGGTTTTGAAGGTGTGAGATGATACAGTGCAGTACGCAGCATTCAGGTGACAGTGACCTTCCAGAATTTTCTCTACTTTAAAAACCATGTTTTCAGCAAGAAAAGCCTCCGACAAAGAAAGAAACCAGGGCACAGACGGACTGACCGTGGGGACTTCTGGCTCAAATCCTGGTCAGCCAGTGAACCGTCAGAACATCCAAAAAGTTTGCAAAGTTTTTACCGTCTCCATTAGTGTCTTTACCGGTTCGCCAGTGTCTTTACCTGCTCCGTCAGTGTCATTGGTGTGGCTGGTCCTAGTATATGTCCAAGGCTGAATTTCTTTCCCAGTCTGAGATGAGAACCCCACGAGCTGCTAAAGGGTCCAGCTTGAACTGGTTTCTCTTCTCCTCCATGCGTCATTGACTTGATGGTTCATAATGTTACATGTCTGTTTTCTTCTCCAGTAGACATGATAACATTACCCTTATCATGAATGTGTTCGGCAAATGTTGCTGTGGCTAGCTGGCTCCCTGTCAGCGTTGCTGTGGGGCATATCATGGAAATGCTAGCATGGGCTAATGGTTGGGGTTTGATCGTTTATTGTTGGCTCTCGTGTTCAGAGGGAAACTTTATTCAGCTTCTTCTTGTGTTTTTAAGGGCTGCTTTCACTAACAGAGTGCTGACTCAGAACGTGATCCAGTACGACATCTAGTGGCAGTCATTTTTTTGGACATTTCTGGTCATTTTGTATTTTACTGACAGATCTAACACTCTTCGTCCACAGTTACTCACAAGTACCAAACCACCAGTTTGAGCTTCCACCCCTGATGAGAAAAGTCGAGGGATTTTTTTCCACTTCAGAATCAGAGAACAGAACATAAGACAGAAGAGACACAGGGGGAGGAGGAGGTTTTCAAGTGCAGAGACTTTAGTGCAGCTGCTTTGGTCTGATGATGTCTGTATCTGTAACACCTACTATCCAGTACTCCACAGAGCAGAATGAGCAAATAGATCAGCCTCGCAAAGTTTATTTTGTAGCTTTGTGTCTTGTACCTTCAAGTGAGGCCGTGTTTGTTGTGTTTACAAAGATATTCCATTTGGACGACCCACTGATCTGGTATCCAGGTGTTTGTGAGAGGACATTTTTAGAGTTTACAAGCTCTGAGAACAGCAGGGTGAAAAATGTTGGAGCTCGGGGGAGTGAAACTGCAACATCCCCGGTTCAATGTTATGTTGACAGAGCAAAAAAAGGCCGAACTCTATTGCGAGGACGCAGTGCAGCACCCGGACGATATGCAGCACATACACCCTAAAGTCGTCCATTGATGTTGAAAGTCTGATGCGATGGCGCCTCCTTCAAAGGCCAGTGAAACAATTGCGTTCATAATCACGTCGTCCAACCACGTCTAAAGTCACAGACAAAAAAAGCCAGCCATCACCGAGACTGATGAATCTTAGAAAAGAAGCAGCAAGCAGTCTCCAGACACCTTTCATCATCAAACACTTCATTCACGGCTACAATATTAAACCACCACCTCGGACCAGACGCTGGCGTTGACCTCGTGTTGATCTCAGTCACAGCGGTTTTCTCTTCTCCACAGTTTCTGCCACTAGACATGAGGTCAGCTGATCCTTGATTTTTTCTTCTGGACTGTTTCTCACATAAAAGGCTTGTCGACTGAACTGATGGGTTGATTAAGCTGGGGCTTATCTCTCTGTTTAAACTGAGGAGGCTTCACATCAGTTGCCGCTGTGACAATTTTTTAACAATACCAAGAAATCAGCAAGGCTTTAATGCCTGGATAACCATGGACAGATTATGAGACAATGGGCCGTTGGGAACAGACATACAAAAAGGACCCCAGCCCCTCTGACATAATAGCAAGGGCCATGGATTTAAACCAATGCAGCAAAGTTACTCTCTGGGGTCATCTTGCATTTAATTGTCTCTCTTTGTGGTGGTTTTGTGTCTCTTTTGTTGACTTTCCCACAGGAAATGTTAACAGTCACTTCATATAAAAGGCTCCGGCAGCCCCTGACCCACTGGGCCCCTGGTCACCATACCTTTGTCTGGTTTGCCCATTCAGTAATCCATCTACGATGATACTGACCAGAATTTATCCATAATACAGAGTTACAGGTTAAAAACCATCAAAACAAATTAGCTCCAACTGTCAGGTCACATTCTTCATCTTGTTTTCCTGTTCTTTGATGAGATTGTTCCAGATTTAAAAGAATATTTGCCAGTTTTAGATATTTAACGTGTATCCATATCCTATCACACATACGCCTCCATTTATCAGCTTCCTGTGGGGAACCCTGAGCAAGGTGTTGAATAAACCGTTTTAGCACTGAGAACTGATACCCAGCCCCACCTGTGTGAGGATTGATACAAACATCAAATTAGTGTTAGAGAAGGAAGGAAGTGAAAAGAAAATGGAGAAGATTTGGAGAAAGAGAGAGAGGAGAGGAAAGAAATAGACAAAGACATTAACAAGGGGAGAGGAAAAAGCAGAGGGCAGCGATAGAAAGGATTGGAAGCTGGCTGTATGAGAACAGTTCACCAAAATGACGTCAATCCAAACCCCCAAAACCCACCTCCCTCCCTGTTAACCCCAATCCCTGCTATTTATAGTCTGAAGACACTCTCTCCTCCTCCCTGCAGGAGAACTGGTATCACCCACACAAACAGACAAGACAGACTCAGTCCTTTTCTGCTGCTGTCGCACCTTCAGATTTCCTTCGTAGTTATGAATATGCTGTATTTATTATTCAGTGAGTGTTTCACCTCAGCATTCATGCTTTACATCCACCGCATACATTACATTTCACTTCTGTACGGGTGGCCCCGCTGGGTTTGACAGAGATGATTTGAAACTACAGCAACTGAACTTTCTTAAGTATATATATATATATATATATATATATATATGGCATAACTACAACCTGCCAATAGTACATCCCCCCTACAGAGTGTGTTGGAGTCAGAAAGAGGTTTTATGAGATTCTGGGGGGAAGCTGCTGGAGACTAACCAGAATAAAGGAAATAATGTCTGTAACCTTTAAAACAACAGCTGCATCGAGGATGAGCATCACATTCTGTTTGAGTGTATGTCCATTAACCCTCCGCTTATATTTAACTTAGTTTGGTTATTACAGTGGGATAAACCAGTGGGATCACATGCCCTTTCTTTAAGTTGTAATAAATAAATAAATAAACAAAAAACTAAAGAGAACTGCACAAAAAAATGATGCATTCCCTCATGTGATGTCAATCAAGGCAACACATAAAACATCTAAATTTCCAACTGAACTGTCAGCATTGTGGGTAATATAGGCGTTTTGACAAGGGAGAAGAAAGTGGGAAATAAAAAGTGAATATCTCTGGTTCTGCTGCACTCATTTTGATGTTTTGCTAAACTGGTGGGGTGTATTGTATCTGTGTTACTGTTAAGCACTTTGTTACTTTTATTTACAGTAAGTATTATTATTATCATTGGTTTTGTATATGCTGTTGTACTTTTTTTTACTGCACTCTGGGTCTTATGTTGGTAGCTTTGTCCTGACAGAACTGTGCTCATTATAACTTTAGTTGTTGTTTGTTCCCACATCTCAGTTATTAACTTTGTGAGTACAATGTTAACACACATGTGATCAACTAAAGAACAAAAATAAGACCCCGGTTGGAATAAACAAGCAGAAGACGCATGAAAAGAGGCATCTTATTTGTATAATCATATCTTTTTTTTTTTATGTCGTTATAAGCCAAGTCCAGACAAATAATGTGTCTGGACTGGTGGAGAGAATGACTGAGATCCATCCAATCATCTGAGCCTGCAGCATTTAAAACCACCAAAACAACACTGTTGCACAGCCCAGGGGAAGTCAAGCTAACTGCCATATTCACTAGAAAACTGAGTGTGCACTTATGACCATGCACTGTGATGTGAATATTCAGAAGCCTATATTGGAAAATAAAATGATGAGCTGAATAAAACATGACCTTTGAGTTATGACAATTATTCAGAATCCCCTGCATCAGGTCACAATCCCTCTATTGGACCCAGCTTCTTCCTTTCCAGCTACACTCACAGCAAAAAAGAAAAAGAAAGAAAGAAAGAAAAAAAAAAGTCCTAACAGGATTTTTCTGTCACTGGACCAGCTGATGTGGTGCTGCCTGGCCTGCAGGGGGAGCATGATGTCAGCGAGTCAGTGTTTAGAGCTGGAGGTGACGCTGAAGATGTTGCCTAAACACAAACCCACTCATTTACAAAAACAGACTGGGAGTGTGAGGATGACACACGACGGCAGTCTTTAATGCTGGTTATTGAGGGGTGTGTGTGTGTGTGTGTGTGTGTGTGTGTGTGTGTGTGTGCTTGGCAGACGTCCTGTGTTGGCGTCATACCTCAAGATGAGCACTGATGAAGTGTCAACACAGAGGACAGGAGGTGAGGTGTCGCTGGGTGAAACAAATGATCGTCTCAGACTCACTGCAGTACGGCTGCACACTTTATCTAATACTTTCTTCATCAGTTAAATGACTTACTGAGACTTAAACATACTAAAAATACTGATTAATGCCTGTTGCACATTCCCGAGCACCAAAGCTCTGTATTCAAAACGCTTCTGTTATCCGACATGAGTCCAAAAACCAAATTCAGCTTGTATGAGACAGAAAAATCTTTACATTGCCAAAGAAGCTGGAACCGGCAAATGTTTAAAAAAACACCACCACCAACTCTCAAGCTCTAAATATCCACTGTCCACAACCTGCTCAGAAGCAAACAGCAGACACACACAGGTAGAGAGCAGCTGGTGAACATAGTGGAGCATCTAAAGAGCCAGAGGTTTCCCTCAGGAGCTGCTGGAGACCAAACTCAGAGCGAAAAGGAGAGTAGTAACATCTTTGTGATTTACTGAGAGCTACAGAACGAGTTTCCCTACAGCTTTTCTAAATCTGACCGAAGAGAAAGACCATAAATGAAGTTGTGAATCAACATGACTTGTCTTCCTCTGATGTGATGTTTATGCAGAGCTGAGAAAAACCAGCACATAAATACTCCATAAACATATTAAAATACATTAATTCAAACAAACTCAGCTGTTGGTTTAAGAGGTTTTACAGTTATATTCTATATGCAACAGTAGAAATGAGGATGTGAAATGTCAGCCAGTTTCTTATTTGAACTTTTCCTCCCTCTGGTACAGAAGTGATTTCCCTCTGAGACAGACAGCGACAGAGTGATTGACAAAGATGGAGACACTTTAATAAACTCTGAATGGATGGAGAGAAGAGATGGATTGAAACACGGGAGAAGACAGAAGAGAGGAAGCTACGATAAAACAATTGCTTTAACAAGAAAATGACTCCGACAGGGTTTCATCACACACACAATTTTCCAGGCTATGGAAACATTTGATAAATCTAACACCTTTATAGTTGAAAATGTTAAGGTATCCCTCCCTGCTATTCCCAGGTAACATGGTTCTGTTGGCCTCGTCAGACGGGACCCCGGTTTGCAGCAGAGTGTGAAGCGGTTGGGATGAGGTAGTTTAAGTATCTTGGAGTCTTTATCATGAGTGAGGGTAAGATGGAGCAGGAGACTGACAGGTGGATCGGTGCAGTGTCCGCTGCTCTATCAGAACTGTCGTGATGGGGCGTCGTGTGGCGTAGTGGTCTAAGCAGGCGCTCCATGTGTAGAGGCTACAGTCCTCGCTGCAGCTGGCCCCGGTTCGAGTCCCGCATCGGACGGCCTTTACTGCATGTCATTCCCCCTCTCTGCCTCCCCATTTCCTGTCTCTCTACTATCCTGTCCAATAAAGGCATAAAAAAAAGCCCAAAAAAATATACTTTAAAAAAAGAACTGTCGTGATGAACAGGAAGCTGAGCCAGAAAGCAAAGCCCTCCATTTACCTGTCAATCTTCATTCCGACTCTCATCTACGGTCATGAGGTTCGGCTAGGGACTGAGAGGAAGAGATCGCGGATACATGCAGCTAAAATGGGGGCTCCTCCACAGGATGTCTGGGCTCAGCCTCAGGGGTAGGGTGAGGAGCTCTGACATCCGGAGGGAGCTCGGAGTAGAGCCACTGCTCCTCCAAGTCCAAAGGAGCCAGTTGAGGAGGCAACTTCCATTGGAGGTCTTCCAGGCAGGTCCAGCTGGAGAGATTGTCTATCACATAGCCTGGTAGCGCCTCGGGATCCCTCAGGATCTATGGTAATTACAGATGGTATAGTCTCCAACTGAGCGCCTGGAATAGAAGTGTTTATGCCACATCTCACCTACACATGTAGACATATTTTTGTCTTTTTAAACCAACAGGTTACGGCGTGTGTTGTGTATCTAAAATAAGAGCTTGGCTGCTGGCGTTACCTGCTGAGCAAAGGTCGCTGAAAAGTCAAAGAACAAGCTAATGAGAGCGTCGTGTGAATGTGAGGTCAGATCAAGGTCTGTTTTCAGGACGGAGATGAGAACCAACAACAAATTAACTGAGAAAAAGCTCTGAGGCAAAGAGGAAACCAGTGAAACAAAGTGGAGGTAAAGTGAGAGGAGAGAGGAGAATGACTGAATGCAGCTTTGTTCTTGAAGAGGCCCTACAGATGTCAAGCAGTCACAGTAATGTTATGTAATTAATTGTTAATGGCAGCATTAAGAGGCTCGCTCGCTGATTGAATTTGCAAGCAGCAGTGGGTTACTGTTGTTACAGCTCTACATAGTCATTCTGACTCAAGGCTAAGGCTAAAAAAAAAAAAAGGCAACAGCCGAAAGCCTGTCGATGAATCTGAGGAAAACTTTATCTTCACACATCTCAAATAAAATAAATAAAGAGTGTTTTTTTCAACTCTGTAAAGAAATGTTAAGTCAAATGTAAAAAAGGAAGTTCTCAGTGTTTTCTCACAATGAGTAGTTGACTCCCATCAATCAAAGTGTTCTGGGTTTCTGGGGGAAGCTCTCTGGAGAATTAATTAGCAACAGCGACCACAGACAACAGGACTGCAAGTCTGAATTATCATCAATTAAAAGCGAAACACCATGAAATAATCGTAGCCGAGGGACAAATGACTGCTGCATCAGTCTAACAACTGGGCCAAACAAATGAAACCAGATAAACCCTTGTTTCGTCTCTCAATGACACTCTGATGGTGCTTCTTAAAGCTTCACAAACATTTATGGAAAAAACAGGTGCTGTGTGCACTGGAGGGCTGCTCACTGTCTGCCTTTTGCAATGCTGAGGTCTTCCTGCCACGACCGTGGTGACCTCTGACACACTGAGAACAACCTCTTCATCCATTATGGGAAACTGTCAGGGAATGCCACGGGCAACTGTCAAGTTGTTGGGGATTTAAAAAGTTTTCTTTGCTTTGTCTTGATGGTTTTAGATGTTTATAACTCACATGACAAACTTGAAGTTGAAAGGTTACTGGAAGAACTATTTTGTAGAGAGCTATAGTAAACTGGGTGCCATAAATTTGTGGTAATTCGGGCAACAAGTATTTACACTGGTAGCAAATTTCTCCAATAATTACAAGAGATAAGGAGATAAATAAAAGTACAATTATAAACTTTAGAAAGTGTGTCTTACATGGAAACTGAAAAACACTAACTCTGGCTTTTTACATTGACCTGACACCAACACTTTGACTGTTGGTAATGCATTCGTTCAAATTTAAGAAATTCGTCAGATGTTATTTAAGTTCAAGTAAACGAAAACACACAAACACGAAACACAACACCGGCCTTTTACTTCTCTATTCTTGCTTTAACTTCTGTCTCCTCTCTCTGTAGTTCGTGTTACTCTGTTGTGACAGACGTTGGGCAACTCATCAGGTCATTATGACTGAGACCTACCTTACTATTGATTGTATTGTGAGGAGCTGAAGCTCATTCTACTGTTTCACTCAGTGTAAATGCTGTTTTCTGAGCGTCAGCCAAGAGCCTGAAAGGTGCAACATGATAGACCTACAGCCCCTTTCCTCTGACGGAAAGGTACAAATCTGATTTAAACCAATTTAAACAGACCTCAGTGGGAAGACAGACGGGTCAGTGTCTGACTGGAGATTTTTTTGATGCATAATTGTAACTACTATTTACCATGTACATCTATTTGTTATTTTGGGTAGATTTTGAGATTTCTATTTCTTGTGAACAGGTGGTAAATTTAATCCAATGGTGTCGCAAAATGTCAGGGGACTAGAGACATTAAGGTTGGTCCTTTACGGAGAAAGTAGTATTCACACTTAACCTCTAACCACAATTTAAACTAGTCAGTTTTTATTACTATCCATGATGACCTGATCTATTTATAAAAGTGATCTCACACCTTCCACAAACAGTGTCTACAGCCGTGCCTACACTGTGGCACAGGGGCATGCTAACATTAGATAATTAGGACAAAGTACAGTACATCTGAAATAATGGGAATGTCATTAGTTTTGCAGGTATTTGGTCATAAACAAATTATTAGACTAATTAACATTTTGACCTTATGACAATGCTGGAGATGAACTCTGTTCTATCCAGTTGAATTTTTGTGTTTTTCTACTTTTGCCTCCTCGATGTGCTTTAAATTTGTCACCCGTCTGTATATGCTAAGGAAAAAGGGAAAAAAGGGAAAAGGGAAAAAACTACTGCACTCAGATGACATGACTGCATGGTGACATGCTAACATATAGTATTTAGAGGTATATCCTGAACCATGACCACGAATAACTACTCAAAATTAACTGGCCATCATGTCATAGTTGTTGAGATCTTTCTGGACGTGGCCGTCATACCAGCATACTAACTAACCAACCATCAGCATCCCTGGAGCCACACTGATAGCAGGGCTAAAAATACTGAATACCAAAACACACTAATTTAAATGTCTAAATGAGCCTTTCCTCCTGAAGCTGCTGAGGATAAAAGGAGCGGAGTGAAGCCTGCACTCAGAGCGCTTCAGCGGAGCAGAAACAGACACCGACAGGGAAAATCTCAGCGGGTCTGGGCCGTTCACTCCGTAATTGTCCAATTTATGAGAGCCGTGGCCCAGTGGCGAGGCGGCGCGGCCAATCGGAGCAGCGACGAGGACATTTAAATCCCAGGAGGGAGACGCGGTCACCGGGTGGCGACAGTGTGCCGCGTTCACACGGCAGCCGCCAGAGTGATAAGAGAGCTCATTTAATTTCCTCTGTGTGCTGGGAGTCTGCGGTGAGGAAGAGGTGTGTGTATGTGTGTGTGTCTGCGTGTGTGAGTGAGAGAGAAAATGAATGTGAATGTGTCTGTGCGCATGTATTGTGTACCTGTCTGGATGAGTGCATGTGTGTGAGACTGGGCAACAGGTTTATTTACTGTCCTGACTCCTGCTGTCTGTGTCATGACTCCACCATGTAATAAAGCAGGTTATGAATCTGAACCCTGCTGCAGATCTTTGTGCACATTGCATTGATTAAAAAAAAAAAAAAAAATGGCATTCCTCCTTTTTTTCTTTCTACAGAGACTCAGTATGTGTGAACGCAACCCCAACCAACTACTGGATTTGGAAATGCAAGGGTGTAGCAGAAAGGTGTAGTTCTGTATGCTAATAAAGCCAAGCAGAAGAGAAACGAGGCTGGACTGATGTTCTGATTTAGCTAAAATGTGAGTGGAGAGAGAGAGGGGTTTTATTGAAGAAGATAAGAATTGGCGTTCCGGCACAAATCAATAGTTTGATTAAGGAACATGAGACGGCTGAGGCTGAACTCGGAGACATGGAAACAAAAAGACTGAAAGCCTAAGATGGTGCATCAGCAGGAGAGGGGAGGAGAGAGAGATGAGATGTGAGTGACTACAATAAAAAAAGAAGGTGCGACCGCAATGGATTTCCTGCTTTTCCTTGTAGCTCCATGTCTGTTGTTCTCTGTTCTGCGGTATGAGAGCTAAGCCCCGTGTTGCCCTGTGTTTCCCCCTGTAGGACCTCTAATGAAAATTCACACGGTTCATTAACATTCACTAAGAAACAACACACACATACCCACAAACAACACACACACACACACACACACACACACACACACACACACACACAGTGATGTCACCATTTAACAGTCCAACATAGGCCACTCGCACCTGGCCAATTCACTCAGGTGACGCTGCGTGCAATACAAAGATAGATCCATCTGTCTTCCACTTTGCTAATTTCTTTGGTATACATTAACACACACATGACAAGGTGAACTAGATTAACCCCATCTGTAACCAGTCTACGGTCATTTTAAGATATTCCTCCACCAACACAAGTTCACACAGGTCTGCTGTCACGTGAATCCTCACCACAACAATCCTTGGAAAAATCACTCTGCACCTCCTCATAAAGGTTGGACGATTCTTAGTTGTTTTTTTCCCAAAGAAACTCCAAAGAAATCTGCAAAACTGCAGCAGCATCAGAAGGAAATACACAAAACAAAACAATCTGCTGTGTTGTGAAGAGAATTAAATACAGACCAATGTCATCAAAAATGAGAAATGTGTGTGCTGTGTATTGATGAAACCATGACGCTGTCCGTGGTGCTGAAATAACAGATTTACACAAACTCCTCGTTTCATATTAAATTGTCTCTAAAGCAAATATCAAGAGCTCTCAGGTCATTTTAAGAGACATATTGCAACAATGTTCAGAGCGACCTCAGTTTCCTGAAGTAGTGAAGTAGCTGTTGTTAGAGTTAAATGTTGCCTAGCGATATTTGATTTTCATTACTAAAGCAACGCGTTGGAATATATACAGACGCCCTCACTTCAATCATTGCTGTTTAAAATCCCTAATTTGAAAAGTGCATGGGGTAATCTATTCAAATTCTAAGAGGTATGTCTCCTTTATTCTTTCCCTCCCTCTTATGTCTCACTTTCCCCACTTATCTCTGACCCTCGTCTCGTCTCTCCCCTATGTGTCTATCTCGCGCACTGACTCAAGTCACAATGATTGGTTGAACAGTGTCACATGACCAGTGTCGTAATGGCTAGACAAGCTGCACCAGTTAAAATAAAAACATGCCATCAAAATGTAATAATTCTCGATAATTTGTAGGTTATGGGTCTAGGTGTAGGTCCGGGTCCAGATTGCGGTCCAATTATTAATGCCTCTGCCTCACAATGATGTTACTTTGAAAGAAATTTAAGCAGATTCAATGGTCGCTGTAATGAGTTTTTTTTCCATTCTTTCATATCCTATGGTATTTAATAGAAACCAAGGTCAAGGAAAATACATCCTAAGGTCACAAACTTTGTAATAAATGGGATAAAAGACAGCGCTCATTTGAACATGACGTGTAACATAAATGAACTGTTGCAGTCTCTGTTGCACAAAGTTGACATAAAATCTGCATCTACATTACAGTCAAATTTTTTCACATATAAATACATTTAAACTCCCTCCCCTCTGCTTCATTTGGACTGTGGAGCTTTACTCCTCAGAGTTTGACACTCGCACTTTAAAACATTTAAACTGCAGCGGTCTTGGCTCACATTCAGGTACTCACACTAAGACGGGTCGCACGGCGTTGTTCATGTTGCCGTAGGCCGCCCTGCCCAGCAGCTCTCTGAAGCAGCTCTCAGCCAGCGCCGCCGGGTTTTCCTCGCCATCCTGACCCGCCCCCGACGGTGTGCTGGGGTGCCCCGCCCTGCCAGAGAGAGGCCGAGAGTTCAGACAGTGTAAAGGGAGAGAATGACTTCATGAGCAGCAGGACAGACGGACCAGTGAAAGAAATATAGAAGCTGGATCACTGCTGTGTGAGTGTGTCTGAAAATAGCAACATCCTGAAATAAAGTTAAAATGACTGGAAACAAACACTATGAGCAAAGTGGTTAAAGTCCTGAAGAAGCTCAATGAGTCCAATAATCAATTCCTCATATCGCACAAATAAAGTGTAAAGAGAGACGGGCATGAGAGAGAGAGAGGGAGGGAGAGTGAAGAAAGGACTACAGAAAGAGGAGAGACTGAAAAGGAATCAATCAGAGCAGCTGAAAAAAGGGAGAAATCAAATGAAAGAGTATCGACCAGCCTCAATCAGATGGGTGTCTGTGTGTGTGTGTGTGTGTGTGTGTGTGTGTGTGTGTGTGTGTGTGTGTGTGTGTGTGTGTGTGTGTGTAGTCAATCGGTCTATATCAGGAGACAAAGACACTGCAAAAAATATTCAGGCAAGAAATGTTATAAAGAACTGAGCAGTAGCTTATAATGAAATGAGACAGAGGAGAATCTGGGGCAAAACGTGTTGGCTTTTTAAAATAAAAATTATTTATGTACATTGATTAATGATCAGTCCTCAAAAACTCAGTGAAAAAATATTTCATTTACCAGTTTATTCCAGAACAAAAATTATTAATTGGAGTGTTTCCTGATCTGCTCCCTCTATTATCAAGATCTGGTTCAGTCTAAAACCACTTTGTAAAGTTCAGGAGACAATGTGTTTGTTTGTTGAACCTTCCACCCCAACCTCCTTCCAAAGATGTTTTGCTGCTCTGCTACAAATTAAACACACCATATGTAACTTCTGCTTCTAGGGGTCTCTCAATCAAAACAATAACAAGAGACGGCATTGGTGACATTGTGAAGTAGCGTGGGATCATGGGAGTTGTTGTGTTCACCACCATTACCATCAGCTTCTCCGGGTTTGGATTCCTTCAGTGTCAGTGGTTCAGGAGGTTTTTACCAGCAGCTGAATTATCCTCAGAGGGTTTCTCCTCTCCATGACAAACAGACCAGTTGATTATAACCAGCAGAAACACTGAATAAAACAGTTTCACATTCAAAGTTATAATATGTAAGTTTTCCACATTAAAATTTACCAGTTTTAATCCCCTGGTCCGTTTGTTATGGAGAGGAGGACACCTCTGCGGATAATTGGGCTGCTGTTAAAAACTTGTTAAAACGTCTGGTTCATAAGTTTTGAGAGAAACAAAGCTAAGCAGTCTCAGTTTCCAGCTACTCCGAGACGTCATGTGTTTTTCGCCTTTATTCAGATAGCTACAGTGAGAGAGAGAGGAATGTCAGGGAGAGAGGGGATGACATGCAGGCCACGGGACAGACTTGAATCCGGGTGGCTGCAAGTAGGACTAAGCCATTATGGTATGAACTCTACCAGTTGAACCACTGGGGAGCCTTGAATCACTGATTTTAAACTGCTTTATGGGTGTTTCTACTGGTTTCCTCCTTTGCATGACAAACAGACCAGGGGATTAAAACTGGTAGAATCACTGAATAAAGCAGCTTCACTTTAAAAATCAGTGATTCACCGAAACAGCTCAGCGGACTCTGAGCTGTCTAACATTCCCTCAGCTTTTTTCTCTGATAACTCCAGAAGAGAGATGAAATCCTTCATCTGGTTCAAATATATAGTTGAAAATCACCAAAGTGTGAAAAGTGAATATTAAAAATGTGAGTTAAATCCTGATAAAAGTCAATTTACGCTTTTCAGTTTCAACACAACAGTGACACATGATCATAGAAGATATGATGTCATTGAAATGTGACCAAAAGTAAACGTTACCATGATTAAAATCACAGATTTCTCTGGTTTGAGAATTGATGGAAACATAAAGGATAATGTAAGACCACAACTCAACAACATTTAGAACATAGATCTAGATGTGTTTAGACATTTCAGTGTGGAAAAGGACAGGCATTAGCACTTGAACCACTGCTCTCCTCAGTTAGCTTTCGATTTCTGCTCCACCGCCGCCCCGTTGATCCGGCAGCTCTACATACAAGATACGACTTCTTGTGTCCAAGTTTGTCATTTCCTGCAGGAGAGACCAAGCCAGTCCCCCAGTTATGAGTTATATTGATAAAATAATGCAATTGTAAATCAGCAATAAGCTCAGTCATAGATGGACTGTGGGCAGCCGGGTCTCAGGAGGGAAACAACGCAATTACAGCAGGCCCACGCAGGCGGTTCAGGGGAAATTAGATGCTTATTGCTTGTTAGAAGCAGGAAAATGAGACAAAAATGAAAATCTCCCCTGTAATAGAAGGTGGGCCCGTGTTGTTTAATGAATTAGCCACAGCAAACGTAGTGAAAAAATTTAGATTTTTTTTTTTTGATGATTGGCAGTTGGAGAAAAATACAAAATAAGTGTTAAAGTCTTCCTGAAGAGTGAGGGACACTGTTCAACCAGGCACACGTGTCATTTAAATTCTTGTTAGGACCTTGCAGGTTTCATGTAGCACATGTAATGCATCACAGGAAATGTGAAGGAAATGATGCACAGAATAAGTAGAAATTTTTTGTCTAATGGTGCAACTATAAATATTACTGCCTTGGCTTTGAATGTTTGGCAGTAGTGACCTTAAAGGTCCATATTTCCGCTTCTCCTGTGTTTTATTTTTAAGTGTTGATCCATATGAAGATATATTTGTTGTTTTAAGAACCAAAAACCATCTCAATGTAGTTTTGGATGGTGGGTCCAGGTGGGCGGGGCTTTGGGCATGGCTGAGAGCGGTGACAGCTTTGTTGTGACATCACAAAGTTCCAGAAGTCCTGACGGCTGGTTTTAAGGCTCAGTCTCTGAATACAGGCTGTGTAATGTGTGTTAATATAGAACCTAGACCGGATCTATAATCAAACAGCACATGGACATCTACCTTTAGACTATATGGAGCTTTAAAAGTGCTTCAAAGTCATAGGGGGAAAAAAATTATATATTTTATACATATCCCAGAATAATAAAATAATTAATATTTTGGACAATACAGACAGAAAGTGCTTCAAACAATAATGATAGACCAAATTTATTTAGTTTGAGGATTAAAAATTAAGATTTTTGGCAGACATTAAAAGGGATAAGAAGCTAGTGGGAGTTAAGGGGCCACACAGAAAATGTACAATCACCTCTACTTTGAAGACAAACACACATATAGCAATGGATTGCTGTAACAAAACTGTGTCAGTGTTATTGTTCCTCTATACTGGTCACTGTTTTGCTGCAAATACCTCCCTTTGAGAAATGTGTGTCTCTCTACTTATTTATTTCGATTATTATTATCATCTTATTTTTTAGGGTATGAGGTCCTGTCAGGCACTGTATTGTTGTGTAAAATAACTACAGCATTAAACAAAACCAAACAAAAAAAAACACTCATACAGCTCATGCCAGCATCTGCATTAACAGACGTTATATTAGTAGCTGACAGAATTTATGTCATTTGGACCTTTGTAGAAAGAAGAAATCTAATATTCACTATGTGTGATGTCCTATAGTGTCAAAAAATGTCTACAATGTCTAAAAGACCATGAAAATAGAACATCAGGGTTCTTTTGGTGGTTAGAACTGTTCACCAGCTCATAATGACATAAATGTATCATCATTTAATGTTAATTATGTGTCAGACACAAACATGAAGTTTAGTCAGCAGTTAAAATTCTGACCGGGTGAGTGAGGAAATGAAAACTGGTTCAAAGAGAATGAGTGGCGTATTATTGAAGCACGTGATCGAGTGATAATCAGGCTGTGAAGAGGTTTGAAGAAACAAAGGTGCAGAGGTGCTGAGGTTTGTGACGTCAGCGATGCAGGGAATTCAAAAATTACTGTTATAGGTCAGCTTAACACCCTGTGTGTGTGTGTGTGTGTGTGTGTGTGTGTGTGTGTGTGTGTGTGTGTGTGTGTGTGTCTGTGTTGCCAAACAACACAAGCAGGCATTTAATTGTGAAACAAGGACCGCTTTTCTTCAGTCTCTGAGCCTCCACCTCTTGTTCTCTGCACGCCGCCCACGTCCGACCTCCCGAGAAGCAATTAACAGAATCAAACGTCCTTGACCGCGGCTTCCTGTCGGGTCCACAGAGGCTCGATTAGAAAGCCCACAACGCACCGCCACTGGGAAAACTGACCACGGCAGTGTTTGGAAACAACACTATCCAAAGCAGATTGTGTTTGTGGTTTTTTTTGTTTTTTTTTGGGGGGGGGGGCAAAAAAGACACAATAACACACGGTTCTTCCCCTGGAGCAGTTCTTCCCTCTGAGGCCGCCAACGTCTAACTGTGTTTTTGTGACGGGCGCTGAGTCACACTATTAAACTGACAAACCCCGACTCCGCTGATGGACATTTTGTTTGACAGGACGCTGCTGGACTGCCGTGATGCTGAGCTGCTCCAAGGAGAAGGGTCAGCCTCTGAACGGGCAGAAAACTACGCCAACATCGTCACAACTATGTCTTCTAATCACGGAGGTGGGTGACTAAGATTCTTGGTAAATTATTCTCTTTAAACTGCAGCGTTTTTAGCCTCTCTTACCTCCTAGGTTTGGTTTTATGGTGCATTTCCTGTGTAGTTCAGTCTCAGTGTGACCAACAGCAGCTGCAAACTAGCTGCCCAACACCAGAGGATAATTAATAATCGATTACTCATTAAAAAATAAAGAGGTATGTTTTCCCATAATAACAGCACCTCTGAACTACTGGTGTGGCCCCTCATCTTTGCAACATCCATGGACATTTGCTATTTGAGCAATAAATTAAACAGAAGCCCTGAGAGGCAAGTGAAAAAAAAACTGTCAGGATTTTTCAAAGTGTTTGCTTTGGTAATACTGTTATCGACCACAAAAAAAATCCCCTGCCAAAGCCCTGAGAGGCAAGGGAGTTTTTTTTTTTTTTGGCAGGATTTTTCAGGTTTTTAAAGGTTACCTGTAAAAAAACATGAACGCTTTAAGTCATATTTAGTCCTGGGTTAGTGATGCACTGGCCGAAATGAGTACTACAAAAGCAAACACCCAAAAAACTTGTTTTGTTTTTTTTCCACTCGCCTCTCAGGGCTTCCATAGGTTTCCAGTCTGCTGTGATTACATGGAGCTGTGTGTGATTGCCGATGTGTGAACCAGGCGACATGACATTGTGATGTGTGCTGCCTGATTACAGATGACAATCATGATGGTAACTGTGTAGTTTGGACTCTTTACTCTGATGATTGGGAGGTGATGCTTCTCTTCAACAGGCCTCCCACTCATTTCTCTCCAGGACATTTTCAATGATATCTAGCTGGACTGACACTTAGGATCACACGGCAGACTAATAAACTCCTCTCACTGATCATCAGAGGTTCATGGTTCGCTTTAGGAGATGGTTTGAGCCTAATGCTGATCCATGTGACTTTGCACTGAGACTCTCCCCACCAGGAAAATGACAGCACTGAGTCATTTGTTTAAATGAAACTACCTTTATGCCGACATGGACCACTGGTGCCGCGTGACTCATGACTGTCTGTCCAGAACAAGTCTTCTGAAATCATTAGCACCACAAAAAGTCAAGTTCAATGTTTCCACACAACTTTGACATGTTACACAACTGTTAGCATCAGTTCCCTACCAAGTCAACACTGTTTTAATTCAACCATGACTTTCCATAACCAAGACATTTTTGCACCTAAAGCTAACAATGTAACCACGTGACACATGCTCTTAATTAGTTTGAGGAGTTGAATATTGTGAATATTTGAAATGAAAAATCACATTTTTAACAAACAGTGATTTGAAATGTTGCAATTTTCAAACCACAAGAGCAGCGATTTTGGCTTCCGATGTTAATAACAATGCTGTTGTTCTGGAAGGTCCATTTTTTTAGCTATCCCTCCTGTTGTGTAGCCAAGTAGACAGAAACAAACAAGATTAGCTTTGCCCTCAACAGTCAGTAGTGTGCATTGCATCCGGTCATTTACAGCTGTGGTTGCTAGGAGACATTAACGTTTTTAAAGAAGATATAAGAAAAAAACGTCCCGTTGTGCACTCACAGGAAAGGACGATCGCAACACATGACTGCGATGGCTACCCACGGAAACATCTGCCTAAACGTTTTACTTTCGGGTGCATGCCGCCTGTGTTATGCAACATTGAAATTACTCTGCCATACAAAGATACGTTGCAGGTCCATCCCCTTCTGCTACGTAGCCAAGATGGCGACACTCAGAACAGCAAGTGCGAGCAAGGAAGTACGCAAATGGAAAGACCAGGAGAGAAATAAATGAAAAAAACTTCAAACAACATTAAAAAAAATAAATAAATAAATTTCTCATCATTGTAGCTATAGCCAGATTTTACGAGTTGAACCAAGATTTGAATATTAAACCATGTGTCCTTCCTGTTTAACCTCACACTTCCAGCTTCTCCTCCATCAAAGAACAGACTTCCCACCTCAGATCTGACTGAAGCTTCTGCTCATTAAGTTGCGGGAAGAACATTAGAAACGACGGCGATGTTGCTATTAACGCAGAGCCATTCCCTGAGGTGGGGAAGGAACGTATGCAGCATAATTATATAAGGATGAATTTCCATTTAAATCATAGAAGATCTGAAGTGGTGATTAGACAGTTAGGGGCAGGAGAAGAGGGAAAGAAGAGAACTGTGGGATTAAAATGAAAGATACGGTGAACATGGTTGTATTTTAAACTGCTGAGAGCAATTAGGAAATAGGTTTTTTTCCTGTTTTTTTTCAGTTCTTTAGAAACACATACTGTACAAAGAGGTCAGAGGTCAGTGACCATGACTGGAAGAAAACTCTGTTATTGGACCTTGAATGTCCACGTTTTTGGAAAGATTTGTCTTCAGAAAGAAGACACAAGAATTCATCCTTGTGGCATTAAAAGATGAAGGCATTTTTTTGCCCATATTTGAGGACAGAACTTCTGCTTCTTTTCTGGGCCTTGGTATCCTGTGAACACTATCGCCAATGTACATGAAAACCTGGACATTACAGACACATGACGGCTGCAACATGGACATTAACGTGCTGCTGCTCTAACCACTCCAGATGTTGAACCTACTGCAGGGATTTACTCCCATCCAGACACAAGAGCATCGGTGAGGTCAGACATCGATGATGGGTCATAAAGTCAAGTTCACAATCAGTGGTCCAGTTCATCCCATTGGTGTTGAAGACAGGGCTCCGTGCAAACCAGATGAGTTCTTCCACACCAAACTGAGAAAACCATTTCTTTATGGAGCTGACTTTGAGCATGAGGGAAACCGTCATGTTGTAACAGGAACGAGACAAACACAAACTGTTGACACAACTGTGGAAAAAAGGAGGCAAAACCTGGAAAAACAGCCCCCAAAAAAGTGACACGTTGGAAGTTGTAATGGTGAAACACCAGAATGCCTGTCTGGTGTCGGTATGAGAGACTCAAACCACAGCATTTTGAGGTTGTATTTAAAATGGCCTATGATTATATGTTTGCAGTCCTGTGAATATTGACTGGTGTCTCTCGTGAGGACAGGCGGCAGCGGTTTGACGCCATCATGCAGCAAAACCTCTTAGAGAGGTGATCAGGATAGACGGTTTGACAGAAAAAGCATATGGCTTCAACACCAGAAGCCTGACCCGTCTCCTGACTTGGAACCATGAAGGTGGTTTTCCTCCAACCTTCTACTCAATTCAATTCAATTTTATTTGTACAGCGCCAAATCACAACATGCATTATCTCAAGGCATTTAACAGGGTCAGGTGCAGACCTGACGATACTGTAGAGAGAAAACCAACAGTTCCCACTATGGGCAGCACTTGGTGACAGTGGGGAGGAAAAACTCCCTTTAACAGGAAGAAACCTCCAAGAGAACCAGACTCTGGGTGGGTTAACTACAGCAATGGAAGATAAGAAAACACTCTTTTTGTGTCATTTTGGAAGACATTATGATTTGTTTCGTTCCTGTGAAGACAGGATGTTCTTCCCTGTGAGGTTGAAGCAATTCATTGATGGAGGAGCAACAGATTCAGGTCTGACCTTCGGTGCTCGTAGCTCAAGGACAGAGGAAGAGTTGGCTGAAACCAGTTCTGGCTGACGGACATGTTTCAGTATTGGAAGTCAGACTGATTTGAACTTGTCTAGTTTAAACTGAGTACAAAGGGAAGCTCGCAGTCACCACTGGCGTAATTTGAAAAGAAAAACATGTTTCATGTGCTAATATTGTCCACGGCTGGTGGAGGTTGTTCTCAAGGTGACTTCGTTAATGCACAGTGTGACAATTTACATCTAATAGAGGCCAGCTGAACTTAAAAAAGAACAAAAAAAAGAGCAAAAATATGTTTTTATGTGAAGTAATATTCACACTTTTACTGCCACGCAGATTTGAGACATTTCACCAAATGAACAACACTGGTCTCCAAACAGTCCTCACTGACACAGACTCTCCTAAGGAACATCATCTCTCAGTAACTCCTTGAGGGGGTTTCTTCAAATTTGATACAAACGTTCGTTTGGACTCGAGGACGAAGCGATTAGACTTTGGTGGTCAAGGCTCAAAAGGTCAAGGTCAGTGTGACCTGACAAAATCCTGACTAGCCATTACTCAAGACTTTACACAGCAATTATGAGAGAATTTTACACAAATAGTTCATATTGTATATGACTGGATAAACAGGGATGTAACCTGAAACTAGTCTGAGTTGTGGAGGCAGACAACTGTGAGGTCGTAATTCTAGTTTCACATAGTTTCACAACAACATTCATCACTAGCGATATGGAAATTTGGATTTTTTCCGAGACAAGTGTGTGTGTGTGATGACTTTTCAGTCTTGTACAAACCAGACACAGAGTGACTAACGACTGTTTTCTGTTCAGGATGGACAGTTTTTGGAAGAGCATCCCTGATTCACCCAGACACAGACTCCAACGCGTCCAAGTAATGACACCAAGACAGCGGCCGGGGTCGGATCATATCCTAACCCCTTAACTCCTCCACATGTGATGTAAAGGAGGCATCGGTATTTGGGGGGCTGGTGTCCAAAAATAGCTTTTTGTTCACAAGGAAACCATCCGAATGAGATGGAGAGGAAAGAGGAAGCCACGGGCGAGAGTGAGGGAAAAAGAGAAGATTTAAGAAATTAAGGGAGAATATAAGAGATGAAGAGAGAAGAGGAGGAGGGGAAGAGGAAGAGAGGTGGAGGGGGAGGACAGGAGGAGATGAGTAGGAGAGAGGAAATTAAAAAAGAAAGAGCGGAGAGGAGATGAGATGACAAGATGAGAGGAGGAAACATCAATAAGGGATTTTTTTTGCCTTTTTAATATTCTCATGTTTGTTGTGTCTCCAATTTTTCAGTCTCCCTTTCAAAATAAGTTTCTGACTTTAACAGGACCTTCCTGCTTAAATTAAAAAAAAACTAAAAAACATTTTTAAGTATAAGGATGGGACTGTTCAGGTGCAAGAATCCAGAAGACAGAAGAAACGCTGCTTCATTCATCTTATTGGGCTCAATTACTGTTTTTGCCCTGGGTTTTGCCCATCAGGCTACACCCCCCTCCCTCTGACAGGTGGAGGCTGTTCGGACTGCAGGCGCTACTCAGGTCTGGGAACATGTTTGCCACCTCCTGAGTGCTGAAAAAAAAAAAGAATAATCGAATCGACATTTTGATTTATTTTACCATCGAGAATCAAATGCAGCGTCATCTATCAGTGCTGCAAAATGTGATCTTAAGTAGGGTTGGTACATTTATGATGCAGCAGTTTTTTAGAGAATTGTATTTTTATTTTTTATTTTTGAGAATAAAGTGTCGAGGCCAGTGTAAAGCTTCCTGTCTGACCTCATTTATCTTTGCCATAAATCATTCGAGCCTCGAGCACAAGCGAACGCAGAGCAGCGTCCTCAGAGCCAGGAGGGGATGAGGAGACGCAGAAAACTCCTCAGTGTGACACATCGCCAGGATTTCCTCCTTCACCTGGGCTACCAGCCTGGATTTGAGGATTGAGTGAATATAATGAGGTCTGAGGTGTGTGTGTGTGTGTGAGGCACAAAGAGAGAGAGCGAGAGAGCGAGCGCGGTAATTCCCAGGCTCGAGTTCAGGCGAAGGTTTATATTCCTTCAGCCGACGCTCCGATTCCCAGCGACTTAACAACAGATCCAACGGCTGGATTGAGTTTAGATCCCGACTTTTCTCTCACTGCAGGCAGCAAAGGTTACAAGAGGTACAAGGACAAAAAAAAAAAAAAAACACATCAAACCTTTGTCAAACGTTCACATATTAGGAGAGAAACAGGTTTATAAAGGTCCCTTGCATTCTCCTCACTTTTTGTGGAAGGAAATATAGACTATAATGATACAACAGCTACTGTGTGATACGTTTCCATGAGAGGATGAAGTCGTTTTTAGTCTGGAGCCTCTGAGTGGATATTTGTGGGAGCCAGTGTGGACGTCAAGTCAAGTCAAGCTAGCAAGCTAGGCTAACTGGATTTTTTCTTGGAAAGTAGAGGATGGTTAGCCTAGCTTGCTGAGTTCCAGACGATGGTAAACTCGGACACTTCTGAGCGGGAAAGACCAAGTTCTGTATAATAACGTCGGCCTGCAGTAACAGCATTAAATCAATAACCTTAATATGTAGTGGGCTAATATTAATTACTACAAACATCTTTGCTAAAACTGGCAACTTCGCTAATATATTAAGAATTTAAATATATCACGTACAATAGTAAATTGTATTGCGACGGGGACGCCATGACTGTAGTTGGGTAAAGAGAGAGTTTAAGAGCAAAAAAATGAAGCTGTCGATAGGTTCAAACCATTTTTTCCGAGTTCAAGCTTTTAATGTCAGACTTTCCGTCATGTCATGAACAAAGAAATTCATCTCATTCGTGTTATTTCAACCCCTGCTCAGCCGCTTCCACACAGTCAGTGCTGTGTTCGTGTCGCATCATTGAACCCCGCAACCCTAACCCCCCCAATAAGGCTCAAATGTATCAGTCTGCCTAAAACCCATGTGTTGAGTGAAGCGATATAACAGACTCTTCATTGCCGCCCACACAGATACACTGCTGCAGTGCTGTGTTACAGTGCAGCCAAACTAACTACGGGCTGAGAGGACTCATCACCTAAAGCTATTTTAAGAAAGAAGACGGTCAACAATTTTCCTACTTAATCAAAAACTATTCTGAAGAAGCTGTGTACGTGCGGAATAATCATGATTAAAGGGGACTTTCATCTCAATAAGCATAAAATGAAGCAAATATGATTGAAAATCTTTCTGACATGAAAAAAAAAACTGCTTCCCAAAGTGTCTCAATATCATTTAAATGTTCTCATAATGAGACACTTTGTTCTCACTTGAGTTAACCTTCCAACGCCTCCTGGACTCGCTTCTGCCCCTAAACTTTCATACGTTCACACCAAGTGACAGTGAGTAGGAGGAGAAACAAAGCGGAGACTGTATGAGCAATAAATCTTCTCCTGTCCCCAGAACTCTGCTCAGATGTGATAAGATAAATGTTTGGGAAGAAATAAAAGCTTTTTAAAATGAGCTAGAATCAGATGATACTCAAGGACAGAGCAGCAGAGCGGACTTTGTTTCTTCTCATTGTTTCATATTTCATACAGTATAACTGCCAGATATTTTTGCGCATTTTTTTTCCTTTGTTTTTCACTTAACAAATCTCAATGTTGGATGTGTCTGATGAACAAGTATGTTCTGTATTTAAACTTACTGTTTTCCCCAAGAACATGCTGCATATCAGGAAATTTAGATATTATACCCATATATATATATATATATATAGAATATATATTGTCACTAAGAGGTTTAAAGGACCCAGTGACACTGATACTGAATCTGGATTTGGAGGTTTAAATTCAGCCTGAGGAGCACAGAAGACGACACAAGAGGGATCTGAGGTCTGTTACTGTACAGAGGCAGAGAGTCTCGGTGGATTAACCTCCCAACACACAACAGACATATACACAAGGAAGAAAAAATGGAACATCCTACTGCTCTGCTTTAGATTTGTTTTCACATTGTGTCCATAACAAGCAGTATTAAAAACTTGAGTAATCTTGCTTACTTATTCTTAGATCATACTGGTTTTAATCCTAGCTTTACTCATCTTAGATGTTGCTTTTTCAAGTTTATTCATAGAGGTCATTATACATAAAGGCAATTCAAAGTTCTTTAGATTAAGCAATAAAACATTCAGCATTAAACAGAGGACAGAAATGATTTTTAAAGGAAATTAAAAAGATAAAAATACTAACATTTAAAGAAACAACTCATTGGGCCTGATGCCAGAGCAGTTTCCTTTTCTCATCCTTAACCTCTCTCACTTTTGTCTGTGAGGTTCGTCCACATGATTGAGCATTAGAGGACATGACGCAGTTAGAAATTTAATAGTGCAGCTACCAATGAAGAGTTATCAGATCAGTGCTGGAAGTGAAATGAAGAGAGAATGGTTAAACTGCTAAATAACATCCTTCTAAAGCAAAGTGGTGCATGATGAGAGTCAGTGAAGGGGACGTGTCAGTCACTGAGATATAAGATGACAGTCGACAGCAGGTGATGTTACACAGAGGATGAGTCTGGACAGAGAGCTGACCCTGGGACAGCTGTCAGAGTCAAAGAACTGTACATGTTCCTGGCCAATAATATTCTTTAAAAAAATGATTGGCAGTCATGACGTTAATGACAATGTGGTGAACAGAATATTATTGCTGCATTAAGTTTGTCCAAGTTATATATTTTATTTTTGGTGAGATTCGGTGCCATATTGGAAATCCAAATTCACTCAGATGAAGACATTATGATTTCAAACGACAGGTCTGGACCACTTGCGATTTTCATATGTACCCAAGAGAAAAATTTTAATAATTCAAAATTCTAACAAATTCTCTTTAACCACTGGCAGGAGTCACTTAAGAACAAATCTGTTTGTAATTAGTCCCAGTTATTTGGCGACTTCATCAAATGAATACAACAGGTTTTAAGATATAAATTGCATTTATGTAAGTTAAAGATAGATATTTAAAAAGTATTGTTTTGGCATCAGTAATGAAACTTGTACCAGTGTCAAAAAATTACCAAGATAATCCCCTGCCTTACTTCTATGTGGTGACTTTATTTATTTATATTCTTTGTTGCAGGAGCAAGGAAATATGCTTTAGATGCTTATACTGTAATGATAATTATATGTATATGGATTTACATAACAAGAAAATAAACTACTTTATCTGAGACAAACAGTCAAATGACGCAGCAGAGCAGACGTCATTTGACTGTTTGAAACATAGATGGGTGAGGAGGTTAAATAAAGTTACTGAAGCATCTGAACTCGTGATCCTGAAATCACTGATTCATCAAGAGCCTATTCTACAGGAAAGTAAAAGTCAAACAATCATCATTTGAAGATCCTGTTTGATTATAAACTCTTTGATAAAAACAGGTGGGTTCTGGGATACCAGAGCTACTGTGTGTTGCCCTGGTAGCAGTGACCCTCATTCTCCAAGGTGGAGGGAAAGTTTGATGTTGCGAGATAAGTGGTTTACTTTTCTGATTGCCTCGAGAGAAAAGCACCGGCGCTGCATGCATAATTGATTGAAGGGGAAATATTGTGTGTTGAGGTTTGGTGTATTAACAAGGTCACCTCCACACTACAACAGTCCTCACCCCAGGAAATCAAATATTTGCCGCAGAGCATTCCTTCATGTCACTTCCAAAATCGATGTGGAGAATAATAAATCACAGTGAAAACAAATCACACAAAGTCTTTGGTTCCAGCTGTCCCAAGCTGAACTCTGTGTGGTAGTGTGTGTGTGTGTGTGTGTGTGTGTGTGTGTGTGTGTGTGTACACGTGTGTGTAGTACCTGTCCAGGTCTTCACTGTCCTGCATGTTGAACAGCATGGATGGGATCAGTTTGTCCATGTGCTGAGGCTCCCAGATGATGGCCTGCAGCTCGTCGTTCACCGTTTTCCTCACCACACCCTGCAGGCCTTTAATCCCCGCCACACGGATCCTGACCAGGACACACAGACCGTTAGACACCCAGGAAAATATCCTCCCTCCAAACAAACTCTACAAGTGGTTAGCAATGGAAGTACAAAAACACTAACACACACTTCATCTTCGTTGTAGACAGTGAAGGTCTGAAGATTTGATTATGAAAGTTGCGTCTCTCCTTTTTTTGAATTTTTTTTTAAATGTACAAGCAGACCTCTGGTTCTGGGACCTTGAGTTGTATGCACAACATAATAATAAAATTTTCTTTCATTCATTCATTCATTCATTCATTCATAAAACAAGTAGAAAACACAAGGTGGAGTGTCCTAACAGGAAAAACAGCAGCAGCAGGTTATTTGTTTGAACATGTTTATGCTCTCCCTCTGTGCTGATGAAAGTGTATCTGTCCTCTAAGGTGTGATGACAACACTGGTAATTTGTCTCTGAAAAGAATTCGGGAGGTGTTTGTTTGGACTGACGTGCATCCACAGTGTCCGACACCTGTATTCATGTTGGTTCTTTTTAACCACGACCACAATCTTTCTCTAACTTTAACCAAAGTTTTTGTTGTTTAAACTAAACCTAAACGGACTTCAGTCACAGAGGTGGCTCACATCAGAAAACACAGAGCTTTATCGAGGACACTGATAACATATCTATTTTAAACTGTAGGTCTAAAGATGCTAGCATACTGTAGCCAGAAAAGCAAGAACTACTTGACTTAGCACACTACAGTAAATGCTAGCATGTTAATGTAATGTAACGTCTGGCATTTTCCCTATTCACGTGTACAGTGACCATGGAAATATGCTACTGGTTCATGTTGCTACAGCCTATGCTAACATTAGTATTCTACACACTTTAATATAGCATTAACATAATTTGATGTTTCTAATGTTAGCATATTACTGTGTACAGTGACCATAGTAAAATGTTAACAAAGTCACTTTACACAATGTTGTTAATTTAATTTAGCATTTAGAATCTTAGCATGTAAACAAAACAAAACAAAAACAAAAACAAAAAACAAAAATGTAATGCAAAGTTTAGCATTTTCTCTATTAACATTTGTGCAGTGAGCATAGCAACATGGCACTGTTCATGTTTATATGCTAACATTAGTATGCTACATGGCTGTTAACATAGCATTAACATAGAGTCAAATTTGGCATATTACTGCACAGTGAGGGTTATAAAATGTTCATGTTTAGCATGTTACCACAGTCACTATACAGAATGTTATCATATTAATGTAATTTAGCATTTTAGCATGTTAACGTGTTCATATGTTGGGTCTGAGCTGTGCCTCATGAGCTGGACACCAAATGTCTCAATTTATTACCATTAATCTGGAACTCTGATTAACAATTAGCTAACTAACTATAACCAAATTACCATATAAACAGTAAGTTAAAGTTGAAGGGTTGGAATTCTACAAAGTAGAGGATGGCAATAGCATCATATTACTGCTTGGCGAGTGTATATGGTCATGTTAGCATGCTGCCACACAATTCCATATAGAGATAATCATGTTGCTTATGCTCAGTTAGGATGTTCCAGTGACAATGTTAGCATGCTATGTTAGCATTAATCTCAAAGTTCAACTGAAGTGGATATTCAGTTGCTGTGTCAAAGAAAAGACATTAGCATTCATCCTCTGGTATAGATATCCATGGTCCCCAAATTTCAAGCCCATCTAAAAGCTGCTATGTGGCTTGTGTGTTAATAAGAATAACAGGAAACTTGGTTTGACATTACAGTGAATAACCTGAAAATATTGAGTAATAGTAATCCAGCTTTTCCCAAGTCCCTGTTTATCTGTTTTATGACTCGCTGTGGTTTGAGAGTTTTTCATATTGTAAAGCAGCAGGCTCGACTAACTCCCTCAACTTCAACTTCCAACTCTCATCTGATGTGCGAGGGAAAACAACTCAACGTAATAACACTTTGTTTTAATATTATTTCCAGCACTAACACATACTGAGACCACACACACACACACACACACACACACACACACACACACACACACACACACACACAACCATGCACTCTCCAGTCTCTCCAAGACTCTCTCTGCCAGACAGAAACACCTCAACAGAGTCTGCAGAGCAGGACTGGTCTCTGGACCAATCAGAACCCGGGGTGTCTGACTTCACTGTTTTTCTGTTTCTGTGTTTCCGACAGAGACAATCGTATGAGCAACGATATGAAAAATAGGGCGGGTGACCTCGCCTTAGGCCTAATCCAATAACCGCCAGAGAAATTCTATTTGGGAATTCATCTCCACCAACAGCGAGACGGCAGCGAAACGAATAATGAAATACAGGAGAGAAAAAAAGCAAAGTGAGAAGTCATACTGTTTACAGCGTGGCGGCGGCGAGGTATCAAGCCAACTCGAAAATAATCCCAGCATCCCCTGGCTCTCACCATACCACCCACCCCCAACATGCCTGCACACGTGCGAACACACACACACACACACACACACACACACACACACACACAAAAACTAAATAATAGTGTATTTCTATGCACAAATATGCTCAAAGACCAAAGCACTCACACGGGTCTCAGCTGCTGCAGTGACATTCTGGCAAATAACTGCAGTAATACCAGAGGAGAGGAGCTATTTTCACAATGAAAGAGAGAGAGAGGAGTCTTCAGGTATTGTTTTAATACACTGCTGCTCTGAGCTGGAGTCAGAGGGTGGGTGTCGCGGTGGGAGCAGGCGTCTTGTAAAGCGCTGCGCAGTGTCACAGCCTCGCCTGAGACTCACCGCCGCCACCGAGCTATTTTTACCTTCTTAATACTCCGGCTGGCAGAGAGAGAGAGAGGGGGGAGAGAGAGAGAGAGAGAGAGAGAGAGGGAGAGAGAGAGATTCTGCGTTTTCATAAACAATGAAAGATTATGTTTGCCTGACATCTGTCTCCACAAACAAACTCATTTTTCTCTTTTTAGAAACAAAACTGTTGAACTGCTGATACAACATTGCTGCACTTGCATGGTGAATAATAAAGCCTGCAGAAGAATTTATTTAGGTTTTTGTTTTTTTTTCATTTATTTATTTCACTGACGAGCTTTTCAAAATTCATCTGCTGAGTTGCTCTATTTTGGTGACTCTTGCTGAAATAAATGAGAAGGACAAAAACATTTGTCAGATTAACGTTAAGTTTCAGTTTGACTCATGACTATGAAGAGGAAGAAGAAGAAGAAGAAAAAGAAGAGAGGTGTTTACAGCAAGTTGTGACAACTGAGTGAACTCTGGCTGCTGTTCCTATCTGTTCACAGCATGTTATCCAAACAACGTATTTATTTACATCCCTGCTTCAATTCACAACAGAAGTTATCTTAAGGCACTTTTCATATAGAGCAGCTCTGGACCTTCTCTTTATAATATCATTTACAAAGACGCAACAATTACCACCGAGAATAAACACTTGGTGACGGTGGCGAGAAGAAATTTCATTTTAAGAGGCAGAAATCTCAAGCACAACCGGACTCGGGGTGGGCGGGGCCATCCGTCTCGAGCAGTTAGAAGACATGTCGGCTTCACCGACACTCTAGTTTTTGGATATCAACCAGTCCTAGTAAGTAGGTGAGCTAGTATAGCAGGTGATCATCTGATCGCTCATGTTATTCATATTTCAGTAATGCTGCTGCAATCCCTGGTATCAAGCACAAGCGATTATCTTTTTGAGTACAATGTTTATTATTACTGCTCTTGTAAAATGGTGTCTAATAGTATATTAATTAATTCGAGTATAATTTGGTGTAATAGTGTCTAAGTATCGTTTAATTTGGATCTAATATGTAATTATAGGTTGTTTCTAATTGCAGCATAATTTAGGTGTAGCCTCTAAAAAGGAACTATGTCTACTTTCTAGTAAAGAACATATTATTTATAGTTTTGTGTAATTTGATACAAATTACGCCTTGTTACGTCTTGTTAGTGCACATTAAAATAAAGTGCAACCAGACTAATTGGGAAAACGCCAAAACTATGACAAATAAGACGTGGTCTCAGACTTTTGGACCCTACTGTTTATAATATCAACATATACTGACAAGCTTTGGGAAGGATATATATTCATGTAAAATATGGCAGCAATATAAGTATACATACATAAACATTTATGTCAATATATAAACTTGTTCCAATTTCTAATATGTTTCATTTATATTTTTACATACATTTATTTTATATGTACATATATTCTATATATGGAAGTTCAATATATGTACATTTATTACATTTGCATATGGGGAAATTAGACTCTCCCTGAATCTGCGTGTGGATCATCTCAGAAAATCAGGTCCAGGTAAAAAACAGCTGGACCCCAAAGTGCAACATTCTTACTTAGACTGCATTTCTATTAGCTTTATGTTTATTAAGTTGCAGGTGCAAATGCCCTCATTATCCCAAAGGGGCAAATTGAAGTTTCAAATTGTATTCGTTCAGAACTGCGAGTGAAGCTATTTTGAATAGGGAGAGCACATTAAACCCATAACAAAGGCAGCGAGGGAGACATCACGGGCAGGTGAGCCCATTCCTCTGTGAATCACCTCACGTTCTCACATCATTCAAGGCCAGCTATTCTCTAACACTTCATTCCATCATCACGTCTTCCACATTCTCATATTTCAATCCCCGTGAGCGCGGTGAGACACTCCTACGGTGGTGTTAGTGAGCCATGTGGTCACAGTGGGAGGGGAAGGCCATGAAATACGGATCAGGAGGAGATAATATATAATTCCATATTCACTGGATTCAAGTGGGATGAGACCCACCTCCCCACCCCCCATAGGAGGAGCTGTTGGTATGATCCATCGCTGCATTAAAAGATGAGGTTGTTTCTTAATGTGTCAATAAAAATGTCTTCATAATAATGAAAAGTGATGCAACGGTGGACAGCTACACTGTCAATTCTTACGTAAAAGTGAAAATCAATGCAAGTAACGTGTGGGCAGGTTTTCATTTTATCCAAAAGACACAGCTTTAACTGAAGCGGCTGGTTTCTCCAGCTCAATTTCCCCACATGAAGAGAACTAGTCAGAGGAGCTATCTACAGCATCAATGATCGATCGGCTGATTTCACATGGTCGTGAACAACTCTAACAACTGCTCCAGGAGCTGAAGTTTTTTCTTTTAAAACGAAGATAATGAAATGAATGATGCAGCATGTCCCTGGATCTAATCAGTAATCAATATGTCATCTTGTTTTGAACTGTGGGGATTTTTGAGATGCTGAATTGCAGGTGCGAGAGGCAGCATCTGATTAGCTCTCTGTCTGACATCGGACAATGTGTTTCCATCAGGCAGGAAAAGCAAGGAAAGTGGTTTCATACCAATGAGTTCATAATAAACAGGGAGTCAGTGTATGGAGGCAAGGACTGGGGAAGTATGGTGTTAATGTAACTCAATTCGCTTTTTCCGGAGTCTTCCTCAGCAGGAAAAAGGCCAGTAAGTGGAGCTTGAATTACGGTTTTTCGTCAGACTCCCGGTTCCAAGGTGAAGAATAACCTTTTACTCTGAAATTCGGCTCTAACTGGATGTAGGAAACGCTTGGAGCATGTCTGTCTTCTTACCTTGTTCTGGTCTCAACATCTTCATGAGTTGAGTGGCACATGGCGCTGAACTGAGACACAAAGAAGTCGTAGCGGCGATGATAGGACGGCGTGTCCTCCTCGATGTTGGCAAACTTCACAAACTAGGGAGAGGAGGAGGAAACATTTATTAACCTTCTTTCGTCTCAGGACCTCAGAGCAGAGATGAGACATGAGATCATTGGTTGAGGTTTCTTTTGATTGAAGTGTTCAAATAAACTTTCCAGTCATTGTTTGTTGCACCCAACATATCACATATCACATTTTAACAACAACAGCTGCAGCATCTGCCCACCGTCTGTAGCTGGGGCGAGATGTTTAAGCTTAGAAAGAAAAATTCTGAACGGCAGAATAGAAAGTGCTTTGTCAAGAAAAACAATTGGTCAAAACCAGGAAGTGCAAACCCAAGAAACCAATGAAAAACTCACTCTACAGAGAAAAACACAAAGCTTACAGAGCATGTGAAAAGATTGTGGTGAGAAAAAATATATAACTACATATTTGTGTTTTAGAGGAAAATAAAAACTAAACACAAAAAGAATAGAAACTGTTGTGACACTGATGTTTAGTATGTGTATTGTCACAATAAGCGACAAGCTACCAGCTCCAGCAGGCTGACTGCACAGGACACAGCCTCACAGCCACCTGAGCAAACCCAGTTCAATACCCGCCCACGAGCTGCAGCACAGCGCACGAAAAACTAGTGAGCAAGCGAGAGGAGACGTGGTTAAAATATTCAGCTTCAGTCATTGGAAGAAGAAACACTGACAATTCTGTCAATAGTGTTTAAATAGCATCTAGTTTAAAACCAGTTCTAATGGACATATTACACATGACAAGTAGATTAGATCAAGTGATACGGAGAAAAACAGTTGATCTGAAGACAAACATCTTTCCAGGGTTGAACAAACTTGCTGTCTTCTGCTTAGAGCTCGTTGAAAGGCAGCTACTGTTTTACAAAGCTGACGTTGAATAACGTCGTCATCAACTAATAATTCTGACCTACTGATGGTATTTAAGTATTAAGCAAATTATTCAACTTGACAACTATTGAAGAGAAATGAGTTTGGCATTCAGGTCGGCAAACAGTCAAATGAAAAACTGTCCTCTGTCCACCTAACAGTCCACACTGATTCTCAGCTACTTCAGAGCAGAGATACTGACTGCTAATTGTGTGACCTCTCAACAATAGAGAGACAAAAACACTTTTTTTTTTTTTTTACTCTGTGGCACCAGTAACACAATGACCCGCACGACGTATATTGCATAGCCTTGAACTGGAAGCGATGGTGGTAATGATAATAACCATTAGAGAACTACCCTCTTTTGTCCAGCCTAGTAATTTCCTCCCTCCAAACAAGCGTGGAGTGTCCTCTGGAGAGGCCTCCTCTCCCGGCTGCGCTCCAGTTGCTGTTCTCGCTACCCTATCATTGTCCACTGCAACAAATTGCCTGGGTACAGTTTGGCACCGGTGACAAAAACCCTGCCGTTCTACCTGATCATTTCCTCTCATTTTGTACCTAACCTCTCCTGGGGGTAATGGCTCAGATGGAAGGAGGCGCGCTAGCAGCTGGAGCACAGGAGAGTGGTTTCCCCTCAGCAGCCATGTTACTGCAGAGGAGGAGGGAATCCAGGCGTTAGGCATACATGAGGGAGGGAGGGGGGGGGGGGGGGTGTTAGCGCTAATTACTGGCTTGTGTTTATGAGGTGCTGAGGGGAAACTCTGGTCATGACTTGTGTGTGGGTGTTGTGCGGGGGCCCCCAGATGGATTTACTTTGGCTTTATTCAGTCATAAAAGTCTGAAAACTTTATACATATATATATATATACACAGTGCTGTGTAAAAGTATTTGCACCCACCCGGATAATTTTTACCTGCAACTTCTTATTTCATTAATATCTTAATGCTGGGGTTCTTGATTAGCAACTGATGATTACTTCTTCTGATAACAGACCTGCATGCACCATTTGTGAAAATCCTCTGCGGAGGCCACGTGTGTTTCAAAAGGTGTTTTTCAGTCTTTGTCTCAGGAATGTCTAAGAGGTCAGGTACAATCCAACTGCAACCAATCAGCTTTTTGCACCAACTCGCAAATTACAAACATAACTGTAGATCACAGTGTCCTTTCAGCTGCTGCTTTCACTTCACCTCCAGTTGTTTAAGGCTTCGTTCTCACACCTGATAACTATCATAACCCTCATTCATCTGAAAGGGTCTGCTGCTGCTGCTGCTGCTGCGCTGGCTTTGGGGAAAAAAAAACAAAAAAACGCAGTGTCCTCTGTTGAACCTGCCAGCCAAGGTGACAAATCAAGTACTTGCAGGTGCATATGGCTGGTAGACGATTCCTCTTTCGCTTGAACAGCTTGTTTCTTCTGTTTCTGTGCAGTGTTTTCAGTCTGATAAACCCACCATCTACCACATTACTCACACTGGACTTCCTATTCCATCATCTTACTTCCTAGACTAGGCGATCCTAGACTCTGGGGGTGGTGGGCCCCTGGCAAAGAAGCCCAGAACAATTCACAGATGTTCCCTGAATTCCACACATGCAGGCAATGGGTAGACGCCTATAGCACACATCATCAGGCGCCCCATTTGAGTGGGGTTTGGGTGCAACAGCAGTGCGCTGCATAGCATCTTTACAGGAGGTTTAAGGGGGGTTTATAGTTGTCATTGCAAAATGTGCCAATAACAGGATTGGGGCCATCGGGGGCCCATCCTCCCAATGGGTGCCCCAATCACTTTGCCTGGTTGCCCTCTTGTACCTGAAGCAGCACGTACCCACCAACGCAGCTCCTTGCACCATTTTAATGCAGGGCTGTTTTCCTCCTGAACGCCCATTAACTGTGTCTGATGAAGGACTGTGAACGCCTTTTCATTTCTGATAATTATCATTTTAATAGCAGAATATTAGCATAATGTATGCCTGACTTTTATAATGGGAAAATCAACATATTCATATATATATATATATATATATATATATTCATTTCAAAGATCCTCCACAGATCCACAGTAAAACAGGCAGAATGAGGACAACAGACTGGGCTATATATATATATATATATATATATATATATATGCATATGTCAAGGTATCAAGCTAAATCACATTAATTTAAAGTGATGAAAGAAAATAGAAATAAAATAAAATAAAAAAGTTGCCTTTTTGGGAGGGGCGTGCTCACAGCTAGCTGCTGCTACTACAGAGGTGCCAGGCTTGTACTATCCACCAAATGAATGTGCCACAATGCACTGTAAAATAACATTAAAGATTTGTGTATCCTGATCATTTTCAGCATTTAACTTGTTAAAAAGACACTTAAGACGATTTGAACCATTTCCAATTCGCTTTAATTTGAGCAGAAGAGTGAAGCCTTTCACATCGAGAGGGTTTAAAAAGAAAAGTGCCTAATTCTGGCTGCAACTGAGGTTTCATCATGTAAATAAGACTAATCAAAAAGCGACAGGCTTCATGCCTCACCGACGCCTCACGGCAAAGCAGTTAGGATTTCCAACAATGAGGAAACGAGAGGGTGATACAAACACTGGCACAATTTGTTTTGCTTCCCCTCAGGCAATTTTAAAAGAGCTGAATTAAAAAAAATAAATAAAAGGTGTCATTAAAAAGTCCTGTGAAATGGGCTGGTTTTACTTATCTGTGCACACTGAAGTAGTAAAGAGTGAAATCCATTTACACAGTCATCGCCAGCGTGCCACTTTGGTTAAATTAGTCATTGGCCAACACCTTTTAGAGCAGATGCACTGTGAACCTTTTAACTTTAACCACCAATTAGGTTTGTATCCAATCAAGATGATGTATTTAAATTGATGCAACAAGTGAAAATCCATCTTAAATTTTCTGAATCAAACATTCATTTCCTGGTACATTAAAAGGTGGCTGTAAATGGTTTCCAGTGACGGCTCTTACATGAGCGCTCAGACTAAAATAAAGCTATACGGAACAGAGCGAGTATACAGAATAAGCTGCAGGAGCACTTCAAGGTCCTATATAGTCTGAAGGTAGATGTCCATGTGTCTTTTAAATCAGGTCTAGGTTCTATATTAATATTAAATACTGACCTGTTGTTACAAGAGCTCCAGAGTGAAGCATGAAAGATGTAAAACTACACTGAGATGGTTTTAGGTTCTTAAAACCACAAATATATCTTCTTATGGATCAACACTTCAAAATAAAACACTGGAAATGTGTAAAACATGTGACCTTAAAGAAGTTTCTTTACTTTTGGACATGTTGATAATCTTGTGAAAACTTGAAGGATCCACCGCAACCGACACAAAGCCTGTTTGAAAATCACCCACAACCTATTTACAGCCGACCCTGAGACCTACAGGACGCTAGAGTTTGGATTAGACTTTGACTTCTGTAATGTGTGTAGGCCACTGAGGTGGACTTCTCAAAGCTTTCACACAGCTTCAGTCATGACCTTAGCTTCTGACCAAAAGTCTAATCAGTTTGTCCTTGAGTCCAAGTGAAGGCTTGCTCCGGCTGACCGCGGCACGGAGGCGTGAAAACAAAACATGGCGTGTGACTGGCTGCATCCTGTGCTTTGGGCTTCTTGTTTCATTTCTAGTCCTGCTACATCTCCATCCATCTCCAACTAGCATGGATGTCATTCTATACGACGCTGCTTTCATCAAACATCAACAAGAGAAGGAAAAAAATCCATCAATGTGAAAAACTCAAACAGGTTTTTCTGGTTCACCATGGACCCTGCTGGAGTGTCACTGTGAGGGGGAGGAGGCTGACCGTAGCCTGCAGGGATTATCCACTGACATCAGTTTTGATTGAAGTCATGAGTGAAGAATATTGAAAAGGATAACACGTATACGTAGCAGAGCACAAGTGTTAACCGAGGCCCTGCCTATACTTCCACCCATCACTGCTTAATTTCCTGTATCTCCACCATACGTGCCACGTCTGCACTTCCCTCTCATCAGTGGGCGACGGTTTGTCAAGTCCACAGGAAGTTAACAGCATTTTGGAGGCAACTATCAGAAACCCTGGCATCTGCACTTTATCACAGCAGCGTGCGGACGCCTGCTGCTGCAGACAGAGTCGTAACAGGCTGCTGCCTCCCGAGTCCTGACTCAGGTAACGATAATGAAGACCTGCCGGGTCTGTTAACGGGTAGACTGGGAGGTTTTGTTTACCCTCAGTTCTTGTTTGTGCCGAACGATCATCAAAAACCTCCTCTGCAGCTGCGATTGGACTGAAGTTCAAGGTATTTACTGCAGTTTCATCTACAGTCATTAAAGCTGGACCAATCAGGTTCTTTTCAGGATCAAATAACTGTTTCATAGTGAGTCAGCTCTCCACAGCTTTTCACTTGAAGCTGGGCAGTAAATAAACATCCTTTATATCATTTCATATTATCATTTTACACAATTGAAATGTCAAAATGACTCATTCAAAGTCATTTAAATCTCCTTGTGCAGAGAGAGACCATTAGATGCAATTGAATGTATCCGAAAAAGCAAGTAAGTGGACCTTGAGTAAAGCTTATCTTCTGATAACTGCCCCCAAAGCTTTCTCTTTTATTGTCTTTAGAAAGGACCTATGACAACATCTTGTTTTGCCACATTAAATGTTTCAGTAGATGTTATTCCTTAAATGTGATGAAACCAAAACCAGCGTCACAAAACAACCTTGATTTAAGGTCTTCTTACTGGCTTTCTGCAGAAAGCTCTAACTGAAAGCTTCTACCTGCCGAAAGCTTACTTTACTTTACTTATTCTTATTTGATCAAACTGCTATTTCTACTTGTGGCTGAACCACATTGGTTTGGACCAATCAGCTTCTTGTGAGGGAGGAGCTACGGAGAAGCTTTGGTTCCTGTAAGGGTAAATTCTCCTCACAAAGACGACAACAATCTTCTACCTATATGCTGCGGATTGTTGTTGATTCCTCTTCGCCACCCTCCTACTACGTCATATGACAGACAGATGGTTCATCCAATCACCTGCCTAGAATTTTTATTTTTTTTTTAGAAGGCACCTGTCGTTTTCTGACGAAGCCTTCCCAGATGGTTCTGAGGTAACAAACCATCTGGCACGTCAGGTCACAAGAATAACCTTTAACATGCAAAACTATATCCAAAGTTAT
>NW_019525531.1:1141068-1175490 GCF_002814215.2 Seriola lalandi dorsalis | reverse complement strand
GGGGGGGGTGTCCCATAGCGGGTTAGTCCAGCCATGCATGTATGAAACATTTCATGTAAGATATAACACAATTCATTTTACATTTGGTCTTGCATACATTTACCAGATTGTAATGATCTATTCTGACTGTTTTTGGGTTTCTTCTAGCGGAGGTCTTTTTCTGTATCATTTCTCATCTCTTTGTAAAAAATGTGAAAAGTTTCATTTTGTCTTTTAACTGTGGGACCTGTGTCTCTAATTCCTGCACATTTCCTGGCTTTGGTAATTAAAGAGTTTCTGATTTTGGCTCTGAGCTTCAGACAAACGGCCTCGAACAGAGAAACAAAGACTTCAGTGTGGACTAATGAAGCCTCCTCTGCTGACACGTCTCCATCCATCTGTGAAAATAACTGTTGGGTACGAAAACACAAGTGAAGGCAACAGAGGCCACAGTGGAGGCAACATTACATTTACTCATTTATCAGAAGCTCTTATCCAAAGCGATTTACCAGTGAGGGACAACAAGTACAAGTACGACATCTATTCAGCAAGTTAGGGAGATCAGGTAAAGAGATGCAGTGAACGTGCGTGGGAAGTGCTAGTTAGGCACATTAGGTTCTTCAAGGACCTGCTCAGACCTGGTATTAACGTGCGTCTTCAGCGATCCTATCACAAGTGGTCAGCTCTCAGTTCGTCATTTCACACCTGACTTTAAAATGCCACTCCACGTGTGTCTCCATTGATCGGATCTCACTTCCTGCTTTATATGCAAATTAACAGGTATGCAATGTTGTTTTTAGCCAATCAGACAGACGGGTCCATTGTCGATGTGCTTGTGTGTGTGAGTTAGAGAGAGACAGCGGGGCATGGAGGGGCTGAACGAATCATTGCTCTGCTCACAGCTCCACAATGAAAAAAGGTTTCATCTGTTTGAAATGGAAAAATATTTTCCGTTCATTATGAAGCTGTGTTGGGACTAATCAGACTCTGACAGAGGACGTCAGTAGAGTAGCTGGTCCTTCAGTGTGGACCAGGACACATTCATGTTCACACTGCTAAAAGAACTGGCCACATGTGGTCCACACCACCTCCAAATGTGCTCTGAGTGATCAGATCGCCAATGCGTCCTCAATGCATCTTGGTGTGTTCACACCTGAGCTTAGAGGTGAACACTTGACGGATGCTAATACCTGGTCTGAACAGGGCCCAAGAGTTTCTTGTGGATATAAAGGGACGCTCCTGCTCCGACAGCATTCAGGGAACCACAGACTAGAACAATTTGGACTCAGATAGTCTTGTGTGCAGGGACGGCGATGTCAGGCGACACTCCTTGAAGGAACACAGTGTCAGGCGGCCATGGGTAGCCAGTGGAGGTTTGATGAGTCACAGAATGACGTGTGCCCTTTTAGGCTAACCAGATGTGCTGCTGCATTTTGGACCATCTGTTAGGGTTTCACTGTGCGGAAAGGGAGGCCTGACAGTAGAGTGAGAGATAACCGAGGCCTGGACCAAGAGCTTGGTGGCATAGTGAGTCAGGTAAGACCTGAACAGAGAGAATGTAACAGAGGAGAGATGTGAGAGTTCACTCTAAAAAAAACATTTCAAAAGCATCAAACTGGCTCACGGAATAATGAGGGAAATAAAAGAAAATGAAAGTAATCTTGTTTCCATTGTTTTTTTTCCAAGCTCTTCAAACCCAGAGCACTAACCAAGACATTTTTATGATCCAGAATCTGTACATAAATCTGATCAGGGAACTCAATGAGGAAGAAAACAGGCAGCATATTGGAAAGATAAATGAGGTACAGGTTTCCTTGGCGCAACCGTTGGCTCTATGTGCAGCACATCTGGCTCGGCAGGCTCTAAACACCTGACGTATGAACTCCCCCGTGTGTCTGACTCAGTGGCTTCATGTGTCTGAGTGTGGACTGATGAGTGCCTCTGTTATTGAGATGGAGTGGAAGAGGAGAAGGAGGAGGAGGAGGAGGAGGTACTTCTCGCTGTCGCAGGCTGCCCATTTCTGGTGATAAAGTTAACTGGCAGATGCATTTGGAGACAGCGAACGCCTGGCAGCGCAGGCAGGAGAGGAGCACTCTGCTGACACACAGTTATACTCAAGTCTCTCACACACACACACACACACACACACACACACACACACACACACACACACACACACACACACACACCAGGTACGGTAAAATAGAAGAACTGTTGTGTTGTAATAGGGAAAAGAGTGAGATGACAGGTGATTTATGTTGCATGTTTCTAGTGAACATGTGATTCTTAGTTGAGTAGAAACATGAAACTTTCCTGGTTGAATCATCAGCACAAAGACGAATAGTTGTTGTGCTGGAAAATATCTGGAGAGAAGCCAACTGCAACTCCCAAGTTGCATTTCAGTAGCCAGCATCCAATCACAAAGTTTGTGTGTGCAGCTAACGGTGAGCTAAAGCTAATGATAATCACTGTGATTTAACTGGTTCATTAAGTTTCTGCAGTTAAAGACCTGTTCACTTTCACATTCTGCATCAGTTTAGGATGAATTTAACCACGATTTGTTCCCACGGTTACAACAAAGTGTTGAATTTGATAGAACTCAATAGCTTCAGTGGAGGTTGAGGCTCCACTGAAGCAGCTGCCATCTCTCTTTCAACCACAACCTGTTGAGCTCGATGTTGGTGTTGTTCTGAAAACATCTCAAACAAACTCATTGAACTGATGATTACAGAACAAACACACACGCTTAGTTTTCCTCTGCCACGGTGTAAAACCAAACCCAGACATTAAACGCAACATCTCAGCTTTGTAAACGGCGCCATGATGAAGATGTAATTAACAGCTCTCACCCAAAGGCACAACCCCCTCTTCACCCCCCCAACCCACCCTTCAACATCCCACCTCTACTACCTGTCTCTGCATCCGCTCTCCTCCTCTGTCAGAGTCTAAATACCACACATAAATAATGCAAAAGCTTTCACATCTAAGCCCTCAGCTCGGTTTCCTGCTCAGATGAGCCGCCAACAATGGAAAGGACAAGAGGCTCAGAACAGGAGGCATGGAGGAAGGAGAGAAAAAAAAAACTTTGGGTTCACCTTCAGAAGACTTGGAAGGAGAAATGGGGCTGACATTTGCTGGCGGCTTATAGAGGCTAATAATAATTAGCGGATATGTTATAGAGCCATTTCCACTGCCAGTGTAAAAGTTAAATTACATATTTAACCACCAACATCAACCTCTAGGCTCCAGCTGAGTGATGTGTTTTATGTCTTTGTCGCGTGTGTGCGTGCGTGAATTGCAGCTTTATGTTTATGTCATTATGTCTTTAGGATCACAAGGAAAAATCTCAACATTCCTCTTCTTCTGAAGCTGCATTTAAATTTAACAACCTCCACAAATACAGAACCTAAATAATAAGTAAATACATTAAAGTATAACAGGCTGCTGTTTAACTTTATGAGCTCATATTTAGGGAGGTAATCTACTGCACAGGACTATTAGATAAACAGGAAGACACAGTCAGTTTAATAATTTGACGAGAAAAAGAGCAAAGCAGTTTTCAGGGTTTCATGCAGTGTATTACAGCAGGAAGAAGTTACACTGAAAATGAAACGAAAAATCAACCTTAAGGTAAAATGAGCAGAGGCAGCAGCCACATATTTATTAAGTGAGGCTACTGTTTACCCTATCACCTTAGAGCCTGAGCATGTTTGAAGCTGGGAAAAGAAGAAGAAACAGTGAGTTGCGGATGTGTGAGGAAAATCAGTGTTAAAAGGTCCATGTAGTCTAAAGGTAGATGTCCCTGTGTTGTTTGATTATAGATCAGGTCTAGGTTCTATATTAATACTGTAAAAGTATCAAAGCCTCAGTCCACAGAGAAATGCACACAGCCTGTATTCAGAAACTGAGCTTTAAAACCAGCCGTCAGGACTTCCTGTAACTTTGTGATGTCACAACAAAGCAGTCACCAAGCCCCGCCCACCTGGACCCACCGTCCAAACTTGCAGGATTTGGTTTCTCTGAGTGTTTACCTGAAATCTGCTATATTTTTATTGGATCACTCAGAAAACAGTCAGCCAATCAGAAAAAAGGCTCTGAGCATCCTCTCTTCTGATTGGCTCACTGACCTGTTGTTACTAGAGCTCCAGAGAGAAGCCTGAGAGAGGAGATGTAAAACTACACTGAGATGGTTTTTGGTACTTAAAACTACAAGTATATCTTCTTATGGGTCAATGCTTCAAATAAAACACAGGAGAAGAGAAATATGGGGCTTTAAAAATGTAACTACAGGTCTGTGAACTGTGGAAATGTATGTGAATCCATGTTACAGCACATCTCAACAGACAAGCAGAAAGACACAAGCAGTGCTGATGGTCAAATCCTAACTTACAGATGGGCATGTTTAATTACATAATACGGTCTAAAGTAACCACCACAGCTAACCCCCTTCACAGCTTCTGACTAGAGCGTCTTACCGAGTTGGTTCCAAGGACCTGCAGGTCCGGCTCTCTGGACTCCAGCAGCTTGGCGACCATGTGCAGGAAACTCTCCACGAAGGGTTTAATGCTCTGAGAGTGACAGGCCATCAGCAGCTGGTCCAGAGCCTCCATGGCTATCACCACGTACCTGAGAACAAGTGATCAGGGCGCTTTAAGCTCAATCACACACAAAGTCCTTTTTTTCCCTCAGACAGGTCAGAGGTCAGGTTCATGTGTAATGCAACCAGCTATTTAGCTACTTAATTGTTATTTTCTTTGTTGGTCTTTTTAAAAAAGAAAGAGAGACACAATCTCCTTTTTAAAAATGACTAAAACAGAAGAACCATTTCACCAGAGTATTATTCTGTACTGAAGCCAACTCATTAAATTAGTGTTAATTAGCTGCTGTTGACTAAATTTGCCAGTGATTGATTTTCCCCGGCTGCTCGACTGTAAATCAGTGTCACTGCACGCTGCATTCAGCTGCTAACAGACACAACAATTTCATAAACACAAGTGCGAAAGTTCACGATTGTCTGTGCAGAAAAATGTACATTCTTCCAACATTAGTTGCTTTTGAAAATGACATTCAGTCCGACATCTGTGTTGACTCTGAAAAATCTTATCCGCCTGCTGAACTTGATAGTCACTATCACTATCAGCTGAAGTGTTTTAGCAGAACATGAACATGAACAGTGAAGATGACCTTTGACCTTTCGGATATAAAGTGTCATCACTTCATCATTTTATCCTTGTAGAAAATTTGTGTAAAATTGTGTCATAATTAGTGTATGAATTCGTGAGCCTGATTTGTGAGGCCACAGTGACCTTTGACCACCAAAACAGTTCATTCTTGAGTCCAAGTGAATGTTTGTACCAGATTTGGAGATGTTACTGAGACATCACGTTCATGAGAATGAGACTGACGACCTGAGAACATGACGTCTCCGGCCACAGCTGTCACCGTCCCGTATCTGGGTTTGATATCTTGGACGAATAAAGAGCGTGTGCTGCACATTTAATGACATGAACTTCTAGGAGCAGATTATATCAGTTTGCTCCATCTGGGAGGCGAAAGCTTTGCCAGATAAAAAAAAAAAAAAGCCTCGGGGGTTTGAGTGACCCAACGAACCCGAGCATGTGGACACGTCACTTTGTTGGACGGACGGCGTTTGTCAGACGAAGCCGCGCGGTTCTGTAACGAAACGCGGGCGAGTACAGATGGAGGAGAGAGAGAGAGAGAGAGAGAGAGAGAGAAGGGAGAGAGAGACGTTTTCTCCGTGACTGTCGGCTTCTGGGAATAAAAATCACAGCCAATTAAACACGGTTTCTGACATTATAATCACTGCATTGATTTGGTGCTGCCAGTCGTCTTTCAGAAATACATGAGGGACGTTTTTATCTTTCCACTCATTTTAAAAGCAGGAAGCGCTAAATGGTTTAAAAATTCACAGAACCCATTCTGATTAACTGATGTTTTTTGAATGCATAACATTCATTTTGCAGATGACTTTATCCAAAGCCAGTAAGAGGTATTTGGTCTGCCTATGACAGAAAGAGCCGGGGATCGACCCACTCTTCCACCTGGGCATTTTGCAGTTTGCCGTTTGGTGGTGACAAACATGAAATAAAAACCATTTGAGAGCCTAAACCTTTGGTTTTGATTGTAAATCATTCTCTTTACCCCAAGGTTCATTTCTAAAAAGAAAAATAAATAAGAAAATCAATAAACGTTAAAAAGAAGTTGAACTGAACTGAGAATGTTGACAACTGTGCTTGTTTTTCCAGCCATATCCAGTTTCAAAGGCAAAGGCTGTGATTAACAATAAAAGTCATGGGTTTAAGCTCTTAAATGGTCTTTATTTCATGTTTCTATCTAGTTCGGAGGCTGAGAAATTAAGATTTCAGCACATGTCAGGTTTTTCATAAAGCCTTGAGTTTTTAGGAGGCCGTGTTCAAACGGTGTTGAGGTGTTAGAGGACGCCTTAGATCTTCATGGGCTAACTGCAGCTGTTTCGTTCCTCTATGAGGTTGGATTTATACCACACCAACGTCAACATGATCTGAGTAAAATCCTTCCTTTCCTCATAAATAATAACTTAATCTGTGAATAACAACAGACACACAGTCGGGGTCAAAGGTTGCTCACCCATAGCGGTGTCGCACGACATCTCTGCTCAGCCTCTCGGCCAGGTACGCTCCAATCCTGTCCAGCTTCTCTGGAGCCGACACAGCATAGAAGGTCAGCTTCTCCATGTCAGATTTACTGAGTCCATCCTGGAGATTAAGAATAAAAAGAGAGGTCAACATTCATTTGCTTTAACTGTTAAAATATTCTGTCAATATATGCAAAACAGAAATGTTTAGCCTGAACCCAAGATGATGCTGCCAGGTTTGTGCAGCAACAAGGAGGGCATCCACAGTTGCAAAACTTTTGACAATGACAATGAATATTTTAATCAGTTTCAACTTCAACGAATGTACCTTTAAAATGAGAGTTATCAAAGTTCATGCATCAAGACACCATTTTCTAAACCCTGCTCGGTCTCTGATGGTGACATTAAAACTAACAGGAGCAGCAAATGGCCTGTGAATGTGTTTGATTTGGTTCTTCTGCTCTGATGACACGACTCAATCAAACCACCACAGATCACCGCTCAGGAAAATCAGAGACTGAAACTGCACATAATTAGAAATCATTCAAAACACAAGTCAGACTCAGTCATAATACATTCATTTACTTTTTCTCCTAATGAAAAAGGGAAGTACATTTTCTTGGAAACTCATGGACTGAACTTCAGCATCATTCTGTACAACAGACATGAGTGTATTGCTGCCAGGTGTCATACATAAAGAGGGGGGAGTTAATGCATCTTTCCCCTGAGTCTTTTCAGCTCCTCTGACTCTCAGCGACTGATAATTAATTTGACAAGGTCTCGACCAGTCGAGCATTTTGATTTCCCACCGCACAGGTCTGCTTACGCCACAGAGAAGATGTGGGGCTGGGACGAGAAAATAAAACAAAATGCACCGTCGCGTACGGGACAAACCCTGCTTAGTGTTTTAATTAACAGGGGTCAAGGAAGCGGGTGATAATAACTTGCTGTGGCCCAGTTATCAAAGCCATGTCAAATTTTTAATAACCTGATTCATTAGAGTCGGAAGCGTTCACGTGGCTAAGTGGTTGTCCAATTATTTTCTGTGTTGTGGCGGGGAGGGTCTCTGGTGGTGGAGGAGACGTTGGGTTCCAGCAGCACTGTGATAACGACTGGGCACCAGACACAGTGTTGATACACTGCTGAAGGCCCAGACTGTCTCCTGCATGCTGTCAGATGTTAGAACAGATTCTCAGATATTCAGATTCACTGGGATAGACCTTTTTTCTCTTTGGTAAATGTTTTTTGGGATTTTGTCCCCCATCAGAGCAAAACAAAGGAGGCAGTTTGTCCATCAAAAACTTGAATCAAGATCCATTAAAACTGTAAAACTGTGGATACACATGGTCCCTAGAGGATTTACCACATTGATTTTGGTGACCACCTGACTTTTCATTAGGATCCACCATCAGGTTAAAATTCACCCTTGACCAATTATTTGGTTCAGAAGAAGTTTTCTCTAAAACTAAATTTGTACAACTTAATGCACTTCCAGTAAGATTAAAATTCATGTTCACCAGAGTTTTTCATCCAACGGATGGATGGACTTTTATTACTAATCATGAAGCACTTTGTAACTGCTGTTTTATAAATAAAGTTTATTATCATTATTATTATTATTTTTATTATCAATGTTGAAATTGATGGTCACCAGAGGATGATCCCAATGTTGAGTTTTTCATCCAACACCGACCAGAAGACAAACTGTCATTTAACATACATAAGACACTGACAATGACATCGCAGATTTTCCAGATCACTGTCCTGCTCCCCAGAGGATGAACCTTTTAGAGTTTAACTACACCGTGGGCTTTTCTCTAGAGCCACGCTCAGTTGCACATTTTCACCCTACAAGTGGTATAGTCCTTAAGATCAACAATGTGTTTATTATATCGCTTTCAGACTGGACGTCATGAACACTGCAGCCTCGAGAGGACACTAGTGGACACTCCATTTAATGGTAGGTACATATGTAAAAACACACTTGGTGGTTGACAAGGTGCATTTAAAATTCACACCTTATTTTGCCTGTATGTATAGCATTTGAAAAAGTTTAACTTTAATTTGAAAGATGCTATAATCAGAAAGAAATTCTACACATTGGGGGCTATACTGTCCCTGTGTCTTACTGTCATCTAACTGAGCATGTGCAGTGCCTGCAGGTACTTACTTTGGGGTCCTCAGGGAAGATGTTGTCCACCAGGCGTTTGTACCTCGGCCTCAGCGGCCCACAACAGCCACACACTCCTGCAACAAACACCAGAGACGTGACCGTTAGCAGAGGTTAGCTTCCTGACATTCTGTAAGTTAGCGGCTGTCGTCGGGTCTGAAAATCCTCCAGGAGGAAAATTCACAACAGAGAAAAAAAGATGCATGAAGCCTAGAAACAAGAAACTAATGACTGTAGTTACTCGGCTTTACAGCATAATGGTCCTGAAAACACTAAAAAGATCTTGAATTTGCTCCCAAAAATGCCAAGACTTAAGATACATGTCCTTATTTATTATACTGGCAGTCATAGGCATTTTTGGTGAATTTCATTGAGATCTTATTTGATATTTTTGTCTTTTCTAATTTAAATTTTTCTATTTTAGGTTTTTTGTGGCAACATTCATCATTCATCTTTCCTTGGTGCAAGAACACGATGTACATTTACATCCAGTAAAACTCAAACTCAAACTTCCCCATGTGTGCACAGATTAGCCGAATGTTCCTTCCTGATCAGTGACTGTGACTGTCAGAGCAGTGTGTTCGGTGAAATGTCAGCGTTTTTGTGTCTGGAGGAGCAGCAGACCACAACTGAAAGGTCACAGCAGCATTCAGCTCCTCTGACAGACGATCAATGAGGGGAGCCATTTAGCATCAGAGACCAAACTTCACCCACTTCAAAACAAACATTTCAAAAGAAACACACAGAATCACAAATGGTGCCGTGATATTTACACGCTTAAATGCTTAAGATGTCAATTTATTTGGGTTAAATGAAACACTGATTTTCAGTCGATGATGTCCAAAAAAAATAAATGGACTGTTAATAAACTTAACATAACAACAATAACTAAACTGCCTCAGAGCTTCGTCTATATTTTCCTTAAAGCTCCATATCTTCCTCTTCTCCTGTGTTGTATTTGAAGTGTTGATCCATAAGAAGATATATCAAGGTTGGATGGTGGGTCCAGGTGGGCGGGGCTTGGCTGAGAGCGGTGACTGCTTTGTTGTGACATCACAAAGTTCCAGAAGTCCTGACGGCTGGTTTTAAGGCTCAGTCTCTGAATACAGGCTGTGTGCATTTCTCTGTGGACTGAGGCTTTGATACTTTCACAGTATTAATATAGAAGCTAGACCTGATCTATAATCAAACAACATCTACCTTTGTATTATATGGACCTATAACAGCCTCTATCTAATTATTTTTATGCAGAAAACTGCAACCAGTTCATTGCAGGAACTGGTTGAACTTGCAGTGATTTTTGAAAATGCTAGATTATAAATCTCTGGATAGATCATAAATTTGTGGGATTGTAAAATGCAATATCACTTAATCATCAGTAAAAAAGGAAACAGTCTGTTTAAACACTGCCAATGCAGTATTAAAAGTATTAAAAACATGCTGAGTAGGCTTCCCTTGCAGGTCCACAAATCCTATGTTAACTCCATTCATCATCATTACCTATAAGAGTCACCTTTACCTGCTCAGACGAAAATTTAATTTAGTGAGGTGGGGGCGTTTATTTCCCAAGAGCCAATGTTCAGACAGTTTACATAGCTCCCAGTGCACCCATCACCTTACATAGAAACCTCTCAGGCAAAGTTAGGTCACCTTAACACCTCCAGAGTTTATTTCTTAGCTGACGTGCAGCAGAGTTTGACGGCAGCCCCCAGGAGTGTGGAGATTAATCAACTTCACAAAGGCTTGTATCAGCGGCTTGTCGCCAAGGCAACCTTTCCAGAGCTGTGGCTTTAAAGCGTTCATTATGGATTCTGCAATTACCTGCCACATGAGGGCACGCAGCGGCGGGGGGTGGGGGAAGCTGCGGCGCGAGTATTAGAGTGACCGGGACGAGTTTAATGGAATTCAGCTCTGAATGTGAAGAAGGCAGAGGAACGTTCACAGGAAGTGACTGAAATGTGAGACAACAACGAGGCTGCGGCCGGTTCACCTGACAACGCGGTGTCACTTTACGGGACGACAATGAGGACACAGTCAGTGATGTGGAGCCACTGAAACCAGGTTTAGCCCTTTGGGAGCTGCAGACGTAGATGTGCTGACGTCACCAGCGAGTGAAGGAAAGTAGTACCTGCTGCAGTTTTGGAAATAATGACACCGGTAAACAAGGACTGTTACAACTACAGCTGTTTGTGTGTATTTTAAACTTCACTTGAAAACTCTCATTAGGAAACAACAGCTTAGCTAGCACACAAAGTATTTATTAGCTGTTGTTATCTACTCCTTGTGATGGTTTTAAATTAAAACTAAAAAGCTATTTTGGCTATTTGTCTTGATACAAATTCAAAATCCAAAATAAAAATCAAAGGCCACTGATGAATCATGGGAGATGTGGCTTATACTTTGTCCAAACAAAGCCACTGCATTTTTCTTTTGGTTGTTTTATCCAAACACGCAAACAAACAGAACAAAGGCATCATGTTTCCCGCTGTTTCTCCTGCTCTAGTAGAAAACCATAGGTACCAAGCACCCACAGTGTTACCAGAATAAACTAAATACTAGTTAAGTAAAACTAACTATTCTAAACAAGCCAATAATATAAATAAACTAATGACTATCATGAGAGAAGATAATCAAAAAATAAAACAAATGAAAGTAATCCAAACTCAGAACAAATGCATGACTAATCAGACAAAGCAACAAACAAACTAGTAAACGGCTCCTACAGGTAAAGCCTCAGGATAATTCAAGGATCTGAATACATCAAACAATTCATTCATTCACCATAACTAAAGTGTGATTTCAGCTTATTAGCTGCTGTTATTCTTTTTTTTTTATGCGTATCTGAATTAACTGTGGTGTGATTCTGCATGGAGGAAGTGAGTCAGTTTATTTTGAGGTACAGAAGGTTCCGTACTGGACATTTTGTTGCCATGTCGACGTCACCCGTGTTGAACACCCATCCACACTTCATCTTCAGCTTACGCTAATACGGATACACGTTTGCTAAAAATGCCAGCGTCCTACAGTTATTTTGTCTTACAGTGGTGGTAGCAAATTTTGGCAAGAAAATATGGAAAATCTGTTGAAGTGAGCTAATTGCTTTGTGAATTGATCCAGATTCATTATATTCTTAGATAAATGAAAAAAAAAACTTACTAAACAATTAAAAAAAAAAAAAGTAACTGGGTTGAAAACGTTTAATTTTATTTTAGGCCAAATTCCACCAAAATTATGGAGAGCTGACATTTTTATTTACAACTCACTACCCTCACACTTGAGAAGGTAATCATGCATAAATGTAAACACACACACACACACACACACACACACACACACAGCAGAGTCACAGCATGTGTGTATGTAGACGTTGAAGATGAAGTGAAAACACCTGGGTGGCTGCGGCTCCTCCTGCGCGGGGCATTCAGGGACGGCAGATGGATCGGCCCGAGGACAGAGCGGGCGGAGAGGAGGGTGATGTGACAGCTTTCTATTTTCATCCTCATTACTCTGCCTCTGATTCGCTCCTCCACAGCCACTCAGGGTGAAAAGGAATCAGCCTTAATAGGAGTTTGGTTTAAGTGTCTGAATGATTGTGCGTGTGCAATTATGATATAATACCGCTTACTGCCTGAAGGTGAACTAAGCTTCTACACTGCGCCAAGAAAAATGGTTGAACCCATCTGGTAACCAAACGATCACGTTTGTGTGTGTTTCCAAAGCCCAGTGTCTGGGCAGTAACGTCGCTACCATAGACTGTCGATAAAGATGGACGTAGCCTCCATGATGTCACCCACAGGTTTCTGAAGAGTGGTTTTGAAGCTCAGAGTGAGCTGCTCCACCGTCATCATCTTGGCAGTGCCTGACTCCGCCCCTAACGCCGAAGTCTCAGCTTTTTGTGTGGAGCTGAGACGTTACTACATACCGGTTTGTGGAAAGCATACGCTCACCCACCGGCTATTTGTAAGTTTTCTCTGCTGCCATACATAGTTTGTTGCCTGAGAGGGTGGTGTTGATTATCGCTTGACAAGAGCTTCGGCCATCGTCTCATTTACAAGACAAGAGGGTATAATACGCCAGTGACTCAGTATTAGGAAGTGACGAGACAGGCCAGGGCTACCTCTTTAGCATGCTAACTTCAGTATAAATGGAAGCAAAACAAGAGGGTTGCTTTCCACAAATGGAAACAGCTGTTGGTGAGTAAAGGAATGATGTTTGATGCTGAGCTTGCAATGTTTCTTCTAGACTGGTAAGTAAGCAGTTGCTAATGCTCACGTTAGCTATGCAGCAATAATAAAACCTAGAAATAACTACGTTGATAACAATATAGAGTTATATAAAAGTTCACCCCTCATGAAGGAGGAAATTATATATAGAGACCAAAACTGTTTTTTGACCAGGCTGTAAAAATGTTTATTTCTGCTGTAAAGTTGGACATTTTAACATGGGAGTCTATGGAGACTCACTGTTGGAGCCAGACTCTAGTGGTCATTAGAGGAACTGCAGTTTTGAGAACTTCAGTGTTGGCTTCATTTTCACCCACTTGGTCGAAGAAGTAGCAGTGTTACCAGTCCAACTACATTACTCATTAGCATTATGGTAACAATGCCTACTTCTGAATCAAACAGCTTGTCAGTTAGGATGCTCTTTGATGGATCAGGTAGCGCTGTAGCTTCCATACACACTATGTTTTTACAAACATTTCTGAAGCTTTATGTAGTATTTTCAGTTTTCTGAAAACTGAAAACACTACTTTACATGAATGGATACTGAAAATAACCATTAGCTGCAGCCCTATATTACAATTACAGTATTTTTGATCATTTTACAACGCTTTGGCTTAAAGTGTAAACCAAATGCATTTCCTATGTTCCCGAATTGACTGCATTCAGCCTCGGTCAGTGTCTTTGTTTGTGTAGAGGCACCAGTGGAACGAAATGAATGACAGCGGCTCCAAATTACATTAAAAGCCATTCTGGCTAAGAGCATCATGGCTTCAATACTGTAGAAGAGGTGATGCATCAATTTGAGCGTCCAGCTATAGATCTGCAGAGACGGCTGCATAATCACAGCACAGAGAGGGCCTCCGATCGAGAGATTGTGGTGGTCACGCGGACTGATAAATTACACCCCAACACAACAAACTCAGCTGGCTGAGAAAAGGCCATTACAGAGGATCAAATCCATCATCCTGCTGCGACGAACACAAAGGCAGAGAGAAATTAATACAAATGCAGACACTTACGCAAACGCATGCTCCTGCGTGTACTGACATTTCATTGGAAGTACGTACAAAAGCAGGAGATTCACGGACCTGAACATGTTTTACAGATAAACAGTTTACATTCACACACACACACACACACACACACACACACACACACACACTATCTCCATCTACAGTGGATTTAAATGTCTTGTTAACATCTGTTCTCATCTGAGTTGCACATTGGGTAGAGATTTTTCATCACGGAGCAGCCTGCTGCACAGCCCTGACCAGCACCTGAGTAGAGTACTAACATAATCTTTATTCTTTATTGATTCCCAGAGGAGACCTGGATGACCATGAAACACACCAAACACTGAATAAATAGACCAAGTGGAAAACTACTGAGAAACCAACAAGTAGCCTACACAACTGCTTTTACCCCTTTATGCCCTTATTTGCATTAATTCTTTTTATCTCATTCTGTTGCTTTATGTTGTTTTAGTGCCTATACCCCCTTTTATTATCCTGCTTACATTGCTTACATCATCTTACTTCTTACTTTGGTCTTCCTGGTCTCAATTTACTGTATGTTGTCGGGTTCTTGTGTTGCTTGTGTTGCTTGCTTCTGCCATTGTTCTCTTGTATGTTTGTGCTTTTAGGTCAAAGCACTTTGTAAACCCTTGTTTTTAAAAATGTGCTATATAAATAAAGTAATTATCATGCTTATTATTCTTATTATTATTATCATTACCACAAAACTGAAAGGAGCCATGGTTGACTCAACCTAAAATGTACAGTTGATGTGTAACTGAATAGTTTATATTAATGTAATAACGTGGATCGTTATATTACTGCAAAAGTACAGTAATTACTGCAGTATTGGCCAACATCAGCAATGGGCATGTGTTGACTCTGAATGCTTCATTTAAGACACATTACAGGAAGTTCTTGGAAAGGAACATTTCGTCAATGTCAACAATAATCACATGGCAACGAAAAACCTAAAGATAGAACAAATGTTGAAAACTTGTATAAATACAGAAGCAAAATAAATTAAAAAAAAATAGACTGTTTGGTGGAAGTGTTTCTAAATATCATATAATACCATGCAAATTTTGCATTTGACTCAACTGTGACCCAGCGCATTGTATTATTTGTGAAATCTACCAATACTGTTGACATCAGCAGGGATAGAATCTTTTGAAATTTTTAAATAATAATTTTAGTTCAACAAATTTCAACTAATTTCTAAATTGTTAAATACTGTTCAAACATATGATTATGAATCTGACATTCAGCTTCATAGTGTTCAATGCCTAGCGCTACGGACAGGGATCAATTCCTAAACCCTACAATTCAATATCTGAGTTTCAGGACAAATATCAGAGCAGTAGCCCACTTTAATATCAACATGGTCTTCAACAAAACATGACCCAACACAAAGCAAAAAAAAAAAAAAAGAAAAATTTTGCCTAAATAAAATAAAGGCTAGATTATGCTTTCAATCAGTAAATAAGGAAAATATAAATCTGATCAAACCTTCGCTGCCTCTGTTTTCAGCATCTGTTGCACCTAAAATTTTCATCTGTTCGCAGTAAGTATTGAGGTTTGATGCCAAACACTGCAGAGGACGGGACAGGTTAGGTTCGGGTTAGTTAGCCGATAATGGTCGATTTTTTACTTGAGGTTAAAAGAGAGGTTTGTTTCTTACAGCGTTTGTTTTTTTGTCCGTTTCATATGATTTTCAATTCATTTTAAACATTGTTGTAATGATGTTTTTGCTAAGAAGTTCCTCTGTTTGAAAGGTGCTATCTAAATAAACCTGCCTTGCTGACTAATTTTAAAAATTGGCTCAAATAAACAGTGTGAACGTGACCAGACGGAGGGTCATCTTCTGACCTACCAGAGTTCAACAGGCCTCGTCTGTTTGAGGCTCGGCTGTAGTTGAAGGCTCCGTCAGCCTCAGTTCGAGGCACCTGCCTGTACCTCCTCAGGATCCTCCGTCTCAAGTAAACGCAGAAAGACGGCATGACTGGAGTAACTTTAATTTGATCCAAACTGTGGTCCTCACAGGTCACACGGCGTCAACATGGAGTCTTTAAGTCACAAAGGTACGACTGGTTCTTCAGACCTTCACGAGGTCTTCTTTTGCAGGAGTGAATCCGCCTCAAGTGAATCGTGCTGATGTTGATTTCACCCACAACAGAAGAGGAGGTTCCATAAATCAACCAGGTAAGAACATCAAAGCCTCAGCAAACAACATCGCAGCTTCACCTCCCCACGGATTCCTCCGGCCACAGGTTCTTTAGAAACATCCTCTCCTTGATGGACTCCAAGCTCAGCCAATGGGACGTGGGCTCGGGCTGCGCGTCTGTCAGCGTCCGGGATTACCCTTCATTCTGACAGAGAAGACGAGACGCCGCTGGGTCTAATGTGGGCCTGTCTGCAGCGGCTCGGGTTACCGGCCTCTGTGTTCAGAGGAAAATGTGATCCAGCACAGAGACGACGAAAAAACCTGGAACCAAATGGGCCTCGAAGTTTCTGCGGCTTCACGTTCTCAATAACCTTGGAGAATGTGCTCACAGGAACAGAAAGATAAGTGATACTAACTCTTTCATTTACAGTAACTAACCTGGCTACTGTTGGCTCTCTGCAGAGGCTTAAATCTCATGTAAATTAGGAAACTCTTTCCTTTCTCACATGTGAAAGGATTAAAAATCAATATCATCATATGTTGTCATAAGTAAAGAGCAGGTTATTTGCGAAATTCAGATTCATTTACACACACCAAATCTTATTTATTCTGTACATTACAGAGCTCGTCTTTTCACTGAAATGTCACTCACAATGCTCCAGGAAAACACAAAACCTAAAATCACATGTGCCAGCTTTAGTTCGAAAGTATGGAAAGAGGAGTAGTTATTGTAAATTTAGGCTCTAAATTTCTACACTTATCTGATTTCACGCAGTAAACCAATCTCTAATGTAAAGATGGAAAACACCTTAAGTGTTCAGTATTAACCGTGGTTAACTGTGGTTGTATGTCTCCACCAACCAGTCAAGTTGCAGGAAACATGGTCACAACCTCCCTTTTCTGTTCAGTTACAGCATCGAATAATGGCCAGCGTATTTGCAGACCATTCTGATGTCGCAGTGAAGTTGACCTTTGACCTTTTGAACATCCTGTTATTTGTCACCCTGACCTTTACCTTAGACCTTTCACCATCAAACTCTTAGAGGTTCATCCTTGAATGTTGATGCTATATTTGAAGAAGTATCCTCAAGACATTACGGAGATATCACATTTACCAGAATGGGACGGACAACCCAAAAACATAATGTCGCCGGTACATTGGAATCCTTAAGTATTTCAAAAGCAAGTTCTCCAGTACTTTAACTCAAACAAAATTTGACTGAACAGCTTTCACCTGTATTGGAGTCATATTTGACCAGGAGGATCTATATTTTCATTTAAGTAATGAGGCTGTGTACCTGTCCATGTTTGATGTGCCTCAGTGTCAGTTACTGTATCTCTGGTTTATGGTAATAATCTCTTTTATTTCCTTACAGACACGTTTTAATAGTTTTTTTCATCGGCTGTCATAAACACTGTCTCGCATCAAGCCTGCACACAACATCCAGTTATTCATTAAGAGTAAGAAGTGATCATTATTACATCTATGACCTTGCATACCAAAAATGTTCACTTTAATAAAAGCAAAAAAGACTTTTTCTATGGATAATTCAACTGCATGTAGACGATTCACATCAAGTCAGTCTAGATGCTGATAGTTGGTTATATTTTATGTCTCCAAACACTACTTCCATCTTTCCTCCAGTCGTAAGTATCCACACAGACGGCCACAACCACACACACCACAGTAAATCTCACCTCCAGTAGCGCTGTGTGCTTTAATCTGCACCTAAACCGTCTGCGAGGAGCGTAATCTACAAGATTAAAGAGCGCCCTCAGCCCTCCTGATTAATTCCCCGGCCTTTGACGAGCAGATGAAAGCCATAACGCCGTGCTCACTCCACACTGTCGATCCGTGGCCTGACAACATCGTCCCCACACACGGGGCGCCTCTTGTTCGGCTCAAGTCTTTGGAGAGGAGTGTGCGAGTGAAGCTACTTGTCGTCCGGCAGCAAAAGGCTGAAACATACTGTAGTGTGCAACTCTGAAGGTGTTGTAGATCCGAGTCGGACCACAGACGCGATACAGAGGCAAAAAAATCTACCGGAGTTACAATATCATTGTACATTTTATTACTGGGCGTAGGACGCGGCTAACAATTGTTTTCATTACCATTAAATCTGCTGATGATTTTTTTGGATTAATCAGTTATTTGTTTGGTCAATAAAACGTCTGAAAAGAGTGAATAAATTCTCTTTCCCATGGTCCTAGGTGACATCTTCAAATGTCTTGTTTTGTCTGATGAATGCACCAAAACCCAGACATGATCAATTTACAATGATATAAAACAGAAGAGCAGCAAATCATTATATTTAAGAACCTGGAATCAGGGGTATGTTCGGAAACGTGGCGATAATTTGATCAAAATAGTTCCCGGAAACAAAACCCACTGAAACACTGTGTGGTATTTCAGCGATAAAAATTAAACTTGACCCAGACTGAAGTTCCCAGACTAAACCCACACAGGACTCTGGCTACAGGAAGATCAACTTCAGGTTTAAAAAATGATCCAACTTTCCACATCTATCTCCAAAATGGCCCCTGTTGCTGTCAGAGCCACAGTGGAGCAATAAACATGAAGAATCACGACTCTACAGTTACAGAACAAAGTCAAACTTCTCCACTTAAAACTATCACAGTGATGGCTGACGAACGAGAGAGAGTCTCCTGATACTGATCCACGGCTGTGAGTCTGTGCCCGTTTGTTGTATTAACACATTCATACATGAATATCTGTTAAACACACATGCAAAAAAAAAAACCCTGTTATTTATGCGTTTTGCAAATGGCCAAAGTGTTTGCTTGCTTTGAAAATCATGGCCCTGAATGGCTGGTGGGCTCATTGACTTGCATTACCACATCCTGCTTTTGAACCTTGAAGGGTGCATGCACAAAAACAGATGATGACCCATAAACCCCCCCCCCCCCCCCCCGGTTGCTCTGCCTCGGCCCCGGCCAGACGGATATCTAAATTTATACTGCTTAAAAATCGCCTTTTGTTGTGTGAGGCCTGGAATTCTGGCCGGCTTCAGCAGGCTGTCAGCGGGATCATCTGACCGGACCCGAGATTTCTCAGCAAGGAAACTCCTCAAGGTCTCTTTTATAGTTTAGATTCTTCAACAGAAGGTGGACTGAGTGTGCAGTAACACAATGTTGAAAATGATCACGGTTGGACAGAAAAAAAAAAAAAAAAAACCTGGAAGCTTTGCTATGCAACTTATTTTTAAAAAACATTGGCAGCTCCAGAGAGAGACACATATGCTACGATACTCTGTATTTAGACTGCATTCAAATAAAAGGACTAACTTTCTGGTTAGTTGCACATTGAACCAAACACTAACTGAACATTTATTCATCCTGTGAAGGTGAATCCAAAACCTCCTTGAAACATCTGCTTCCATCAAGTCATCCAATCCAATTTACACAGGCCAGGTTAGAGGTCAGGGCTGCTTTACATTTACACTTGAGGCATTAAGCAGCTGCCTGTTATCCAGGTGATCAACAACATAAAGAATATTCAAGACCATGTAGTGGTATCAGTTTGTTGTAGACACAGTCTTCCTGTCATGAAGACGACACAGTCTTCAGCTACAGTTCTGGCATTTAGCTTTCCATTCCAAACGGCCACACAGTACACTTACCACCTGCGTCAAGTGTCTGTGTGTTTGTTAGTCAGTCAGCAGGATTACGCAGAACAGTACAGGACCGGTTGGCACCAAACTTGTGGATGGATGGGGGATGGGCCAGTGACAAACACATTACATTTTGAGGCAAATCCGGAAGATTTTTTATGAATTTGAATTTGCGTCATGTGAAGCCTGGTGTCACTCTCTGAGTGAACTTCTAGTCACTCACGGACTCATTCCAATGGACTATTCTCTCAGGACCTGTCTCTTGGCCCCGTTTGAAAACTCCTATTTTTGATTTAGAACATTAGCACTGCTGCTGAACTGAGACTGGCCATCACAAAACAAACAGCAGCACTGATGATTGACTCCAGTACTCAAAAGGTAATTTTGAGTATTTTATGTGCCTAAACCAAACTAAACTACAGAGGCGGCAGATACAAAAAGAGTCATATGAATCATTTTATAAACAAACTCCTGCAATTTTGGAAGCCACTCAAAATATCATCCTGCTGATGGGAGCATCAGGAAGGACATTACAAAAAATATATTTTGTCTTTTTATTGCTTTTTGTCTTTTATCTGAGGTCATTGCTCTGTTGCATATTTACTTACTATTTACATGAGCTGGAACAATCTCCACAAGATAAAATCCAGATTTAAATCTCAAGAACTCACCTAAAGTATCTACTGTATATTGCACTCACCTTTATCCAGCCTTGGGAATCATGGAGCATCACATCTGAATCTTAAGTCGACAGTTCTACCCGATTCTTCCCTCAAGTTTCTCAAGTTGACTTTACTTTTTTGCTGGTGAACATATATTAAGACTACTAAGATTTCATGTCTCTTATTATAATATAGTACCTGTTCCACTTTGAGCCTCAGACAGAGGTTATTCATTGACATTTCCTATTATTCATACAGTAGAGGGATTTCAGATGGATTAGAGGGCATCAGATATTGTCGTCTTGAGCACATTCACCTTCCCTGTGGCACCGCCTTATGAACATTTAACCAGCGATCAGAAAACACTCTGCGCCTCGTGATAAATGTGTTATGTTCAAATTGAATTATGATCCAACTGTAGATAGTGGATTTGTTGCGGAGGCGGTGGAAGCTCAGTATTTCTCATTTAAATATTCATGCAGGGTAGACAAAGGGAGGAAATGGAAACTGAATCAGACGAAATCCCAGGTTTCACATTTCCTAGACGGAGGAGGAAAAACGCAGGCGGTGGAGGAGGAAGAGGAGGAGGAGGGTGTCACGAGAAATTCAAGCTCTTTGGAAGCGCTCAGGTGGGAAGGTATGACGTGGTGACACAAGTCCAAAATCTTGTCACCGCAAAAAGACAAAAGGATTGTTTCTCTCGAGCACAGTGAACTGAAATAACTGCACAAAGGTGAATTACCAAATAAACAAACTAATGTTCTTGTAAGAATTATGTGAAATCCTGATAAATTCACACAGTGAGGAAGCAAGTCAGAAGGAATACTGACATTGTAGTTGAAGGTTTCAGGTTTTGGCTCAAGGAAAAGAGTTCATGTACACTCTCGGATAAAAAAAAATAAAAAAAATGAAACCCTTTTATTTCTTGGTGTATTTTAGTATGTCCCTGCCTGGCAAAGGCCACGGCTCCACAAAAACAAGTTGGAGTTGTACAGAATTTAAACAAAAGGAAAATGCTTTTCAGGGTTTCTGCTTCTGGAGACGCTTGAGACGTCTTCCTGATTCACTTGATATGTGGCTGTGGACGTACCAATAAACTCAATGGTAAAGAACATTTGTAATACTGCACAATGCACAACGCAGCCTGGATGACAAAACAAAAGATAGATACTGAGCTCTAAAATTTCCCCAAAAGGGACGTGCAAAATTGCTGTATAAAAAAGGTTCTCAAAATGGATTCCAGTTGTTCTGAGAATTATGTTCTGGGTGTGAATGATACACCTTTGCATTCCTGCAGAGCCTCAGACCGTGTGGAGATGATTTTCACCACCATGGAAACAAGTGAACTGAAAGCTACAGACTGCACTTTGACAATGTCAGGACTTCATTACACTTTGATTCCACAAATATGATTGATCTAATGAAATGATTTGTCCAGCCGTAAGGTTCCATTGGCAAATCATGGTTAACACATTAATGAATGCTTAAAGCTATCTCATAAAGTCCCCAAACAAACCATACTCCAGGGATTTTCTCCACCACGATAGGCGGAAATAAAGACATAATAATGACAGTATTGCACTATGCTATGTACTTTGTGGCTATGTAAATAAGTTTGTTGAAAGATACTGAAAAATGGGGTTAAATGTTAGTATGTGTTGAAATACCAACACTAGATTCAACAAACAAAAAGATGCAACAGTAATTATTCAGTCAATCCATCTGCCAAAACTATGACGACGTAAACAAGGATCAGGTGGTTGGCAGATTGAAAAATTGAATTTTCAGTTGATAGAAAAATACATACAAAAAATTTTGACATGCAGATCACCAACCAGGTCCTGACTGGATGCTTCCAGCAGAATAAGGCCCTCACATCCATTATCTCTACATGGTTTCTGGACAGTTTACTTAAATAAACTGCAAGACCGCCGGGTCTAAACACAACACAACACCGTCAGGACACCCAGTGGTGCATTTCCGGAAAAACTACAGGAACTGCAAGATGATAACATCAGGGACCCAAATGTTAAGGTTTGCCCGCTCAGGATTCATGCTGCTCTGGCGGACAGCAGGGGTTCAATTTAGTACCACAGTGAGGTCCAGCTTATAAATGGGGACCCCGGAGTACATCCAGTGACATTTGGGCCTTTAGAAACACATTAGAACAGAAGCTCCCTTCTCTCCAGCTGGCTGTTTCATCAGTCTGCCACCAAGGGGTAGCCAACGCCGAACAGCTCGAAGAATGACTCCAATGGCCGAGCCGGGAGATCCATCAAAAGCAGCGGGGAGGGGGATGATTGCAGCGCTGGCCCATCCATCTCTGAGCGAATTACAGCCACTGCGAGGGAGAAATCAACCGGAGAAGGGAGGAGGAAGCCAGGGAGAGGAGGACAGGAGAGAAACAGTGAGAAGAAAGGGAGAATATTAAAGAGTCAAGAGAAAAGGAGAGTGGAGGATATGAGGAAGGAAGGATGACAGGGATGAAGTGCAAAGGACATGGACAGAGGGAACAACGGAATTGATGATGGAATAGATGAGGCACAGGAGGGGAGAAAATCGACAGAAGAAAGGAGATATAAAGAAAAAAGGAAAAGAAATGAATTATAATGAGAAGGAGGGAAAGACCCACGGGGAGTTAGAAGGAGGAGGACAAGAAGCAGGGAAGGATGGATGGAATGAGGGGAGGATGTAGATGGTGAGAGAGGAGACTGGTTAGGCTACAAGGTGACAAATGAGCCCAATATAAAGTCTGTTCTCCCACCTCCATCCAGCCGCCATCCTCCCCTCCGCCTCCAGACGATGAATTTGTGAGGAGGCCGAGGACAAAGACATCGATCATCAATCTGATGTCCAAAAACAAACCCCGGGTCTACAGACAACACCTCGTCCAACGGCTATGAAAAAAACAATACTTCCTCATTTATTGACACAAGGCTTTCTCTTAAGTCCGTTTCAAGAGGGTCATGAAACTCAACCACCCAGACGTCTCACTCTCAGCCCCCAAAACTGCCTCAATCTCAGGGGTGGGGTTTAGAGAGAAGAGGAGCTGATAAAACTGAAGCTGGTGGGCGTCCAGGGGGAGGGAGTTGGTACGAACCAGCGCACAGCCACAATCACCTGTCTAAGCCTTTTATCGACGGCGGGAGATGGAATGAGAGGATTTAGCTGGAGATCTCTCCTCATAAATCCTCAGAGCTCAGCAACCTTCCACAGTTTAAGGCTTTAGATCACTTTCAATGTATCCCAGTTCATCCTTCCGCTTTGGGCAAAATGACGATACAGAGGACACAGCAGACTCAGATTTGACGTACTTACTGTCAAAATATACAGGTGAAGTACTCTAACAGTTTGTCATTTGCATCATTTTATAATCAAAACTAGCAATTATTTTTTGGTATCTTAAAAGGCTTCCAATGGATTTTGGCTTATGATCCTTTATAGCTTCATAACAGGTTGTATATGTTGATGAATGACGAGCAGTTCAGCTAAAGAGCAATGGTCCCTTTTATTTAAATAGATTTTATACCTGAAGATGTCAAACCCTCTAGTACTTCCCTAGAAAAAAACGTATTATTTACCTTACTACCACTCCATGTGCCCAGGCAGGGCTTTAGTAGTAACTGGGCAAAACAGGAAACCACCCCAAAAGGATGCACCAAGGATCCCAAACCCTAGATCCCAAAAACCCAGGGTTTTGAAATTGTATATGAAATAATTATAACAATGCCGAATATAATGAACACTACACGGCTATAGGCTACGTCCACACTCAAAATGCAAATACAATTCAAAATGCCTCACTTCACACCTGGTGTCCACACTACTCCAAAGCTTAAACAGAGACTTTTAGAAACACTGCTGCTCCTGTTTTAGTTTGAAAAATACAAAGTGGCTCTGACAGCAGCCACAGCTGTGAGTTCCTCATGTTAAGTGATGAACTGAGTCTCTACACAACAGGCAACATTAGTTATATTGAAATGGATTTTTAAGGTAAAAAAAACTACCCAACAAGTTCAATAAATTAACTTATATCTAATTAACAAGACAATAGTTTGCACAGCATGCCACATTCATAAAGATAAAACAGATTTACAAGTTCAAAGACAAAGAAATACACATAAGGAAATGTTTCTACTGAATATATAGGGAAATTATAAATAAGCATTAGCAGTGAAATGTATTCAATTACTAAAAGTGGAAGTAATGGTGAAGCAGTGATCGTCTCAGAAAGATAAATGGCAAGGAAAATGAAAAAAAAGGTAGTTTTCAGTCATTTTGCCTGAGCTTTCAGTCTCTTGTTGAACACAAACTGTATTTCCTAGTAATTACAGCCATGACATGAATGTAGTAACAGATAGGTAGAAGATAGCAGAACCTGTAAACTGCTCGTGGAGTACGTGAACTAAAGTACTTTTAACTTCACACCTTTGTAACTCTCTCAGGAGGCCTTTGGAAGCTGGTGGTAGGGCAAATGTGTTCCAACAGGGGGCACCACACAACTGTGTGGGCCTGATCTTATGTTCTATTAAGATGTGTGTGTACAGCATCACTCAGCCTGGTTCTTGTGTTATCAGTGTTGTGGCGACCCGGCGACACCGACATGATGAGAAAGCTTCCCGGCTTTGACGGAAAGATAATTGGAGCATGAAGAGCAGCACAGATCCACAGATCCAGTTATTACATCTGACGGGACTCTGATAACCCAGACAAAATAACTGATTATCAGCCGTTAGGATTCTCGATCTCTGCTAATTAAAATCTCTGTTGTACAAACCAGACGTCAGTTTCCGGCACTGCTCCACCACAAAGCACCAGGAAACATGGAAGTCTGGGGGGGGAGGGGTGGATGCTGTTTACTGCTCCTCCTCTCTCTCTCTCTTTTAAGCATTAAATGTTAAAGTGGGAAATTTCAGCTGCTCTCCAGAATAAACTACCTCTGGAAAGCCACTGCATGGTGCCGCTTTAAAATTTTAAATATTTAAATGTCAGTGTTTCCCCAATAAATTGTTTTAACTGAGAAATGTTCTTTATTCTTTCAGTTATCATTTTATTATTTGTGATGGTGTTACATGTTTTTATCATTTTATATGAAACTGGTTTACTGTATTGCTCTGCTTTCTTACTTTATCATTCTGTTTTTTTTGGTTTTTAATTTAGATTTTCTGAAACAATTCATTTTACACTTGTACAGTATTGTTGTTTCTTAATATAGTTTACATGTAGTACATAAGTTATTTCATTATCATTGATGTTTTATTTATATATTACATTTTCTCAACTTTGTTTCAATTTCTGTCCGTTTGATTTTGTTTTTCCATTTTTATTTTACTTTTTAAAACCTTTTTAATTAATTAATTTGTTTATTCTTTTTTAAAAAGGTCCCATATAGTCTAAAAGTAGATGTACATGTGGTGTTTGATTATAGATCAGGTCTAGGTTCTGTATTAATACTGTGAAAGTATCAAAGCCTCAGTCCACAGAGAAATGCACACAGCCTGTATTCAGACACTGAGCCTTAAAACCAGCCGTCAGGACTTCTGGAACTTTGTGATGTCACAACAAAGCAGTCATCACTCTCAGTTATGCCCCAAGCCCCGCCCACCTGGGCCCACCATCCAACCTTGCAGGATTTGGTTGGTTTTAAGAACCAAAAACCATCTCAGTGTAGTATTACATCTCCTCTCTCAGGCTTCTCTCTGGAGCTCTAGTAAAAACAGGTCAGTGAGCCAATCAGAAGAGAGGAGGCTCTGAGCCTCTCTTGGTTCTTAAAACACAAATATATCTCCTTATGGATCAACACTTCAAAATAAAATACAGGAAAATTGTAAAATATGGACTGTTATTATTAACTGTTTCTTTTACACACATTTTCTTTGCAGTTTTTGCTGAATATTATGAACATTGACATTTAAAGTGTGATTTTTGATCTTTAACTGAACATACCTGAAATAATCAAACATGTACTGATCCAACATGTACAAATATGTTCAGTTCTCACACACACACACACACACACACACACACACACACACACACACACACACACACACACACACACACACCAGTGAAGCATTAAACACAGCAAAGATGTATGAGCGGCAGACTGCAATGACTTTTCTGTGACATTTCTGTGGACAACTCAATACCCATCTCCGAGGTCCCAGCTGGTGGCCGCAGCGTTACTGCGACACTGCACGTTTGTGTGATTCCCCAGACAGCCGTGGACGTACACTGACAATGATCACAGGAAAATCTCTCTGCTGCACAACTACGCCGGAGAGTGTGTGTGTGTCGTTTAGTCAGTGTAGATGTAGATGTTAGGAGTGCAGGTGCATGTGAACTGAAACATGGATATGGACATCAAATATATCTGAGCAGTTATGATCTACAAAACACAACGATTTTCTATATAAAATGCCAGATGGCACAACTAAATGTCATCGAGGAACATCGAGAACTGTCGAAGGCTTCACCTGCTGCCTGACACCGTCTTCAAAACATGGCCTCACCCTACTGCTGAGTCCGCGCACAGACTGTAACTCCACCGGTCTTGGACTGCAGCTGGTGACAGCGATTCTTCTTCTGCTCAGGTGGGGAACTCCATCTTGCTTTATAAGTCGCTCCTGCTGCCGTGCACACCTGGAGGCAGACAGCGTGTTCTGATATGCCGTCTCTTTTCTGAACCAATTCGTCTGCCTCCATCTTCAGTTACCATCTCTAAACACGGATAAACTCGCTTCGGCGCTTCACCTTTTCTTTTTTGCTTTTCAGTTCCCTCCGCTCCAGATACAAACACACACACCTCCTCACCTAGGTCACACACGCGGAGAGTTTTGCTGGATGGGCGGGGGAGTGTGTCTGTGAGAGGGAGAGAGCGAGAGGAGCCAATTTCATGCCGCCGTCTTGAAACAATACATCGCCCACCCCAACCTGTGTGTCCAGTGTTAACATCCTCTGTTGGTAATAACAGCATAGCCAGTGTGCTCCACAGAGTAAGAGAAGCTACTTGACTTAGCTGCAGTGATATGACTACCTCTTGTCCAGTTAGTGAATGTCACGTACAAGCTTAGGCTGAACTCAAACTTGTCCTGCACACACACATCTTCATATATTATATTTCACTTTTCAGATGAGTCTATTAAACTTTGGATTATAATCTACAAATACCTACACATGGAGTAAATAAAAATGCTGGTTACATGTTGCCTATCTAAGTGCTAAAGGGAGAAGCAGGTGGTAAAGGGGCATTTCATTTTTTGATATTTAATTCTACAGATAAATGTCAAAAACTGTAAATTAAGACACAAAAGACAAACGCGAATAATCCTATCTATAATGATGCTGAGGTCATTCAGTCATGCGACGCATCCTCATGGACACCGGCACAAAAGCACCGCTGCCGGAGGTTCTAGGGGAAACACTGATTTCAGCTTCACAGAAAATGTCTCTACTTAAGTTGAGGGTTGCATTTATCAGCGGCTTTCATTGTTACTCCAGTAATGTTCTGATTAACTGATTAGTCTAAATTGATTCAACATCTTCCTGTTTATATTCCACTTAACTAAACCAATACATGAACGGTACACACTCATTGTTACATAACCCTGGAAGCTTTTCTACATCTACAAACCTATGACGTGGGGATGCAGAGGGCCCAGTGCCACTGTCTCAGCAGCAAACCAAACTTATCTATTCACACCTGAGTAGTTCAGGACCACCCAGGCCAACAGGGATGACCCTGCTGCTTCTGCTGATGGCAGTAAAAAGGCATCAAAACACGTCTTCCATTTTCCATCTACCAAGCCTTCAGTGTACTGTCAGCTCACAATGGGAGCTCGGGCTGAGTGACAAAGGCACAGCACAACACTGCCATCATCAAAAACCTCCCAAAAAAAAAGGAAGAGGGATCAAACCCCTGCTTTCCCTTCTCCCGCGGTGCTGAGGGATGTGTCTGTCAGAGAAAAAGGAGAAGAATCTCAATGAAAAGAAAAAAGGTTTTCTGGCTCTTCCGTCTCTACGGATCCAAGTTCAGCATCCTCAACCCGGGAATGAAATATCACCCAAAAAAAAAGTTTTCTTACAAGCAGCAGCTGGATCTGATGAACAGGCATTACTGTAACAGCAGGGAAGCTGAGATGAGGCTGAGTGCAGGAAAAACTCAATCCTAATCCTTTTAGTAGGTGATTCCTCCCTTGGATCAAATTGCAAAACATCTGAGTGAGGCCATTTTTATTTCAGAAATATATTCAAGGGGGTTTAACAGATATTTTGGGTTGGTTAATGGACACAATAGTAAATTCCTCAAAGAAAAAACTGAAACTCTCAACTGAACATTATCTAACGAGAGCATCTCCACTCAACAAACTAGGAGCTGAAAGCTTTTGTTCAAGGGCACAAAAGCGGCAAAATAACCATCTGGTCTGCCAAGACATGAACTGTTCTCTGGGCTCAATTTTAGAAAATCTCTGAGTGGGTTATTTCCTGCTGCTTCCTCTTCTGACAGACAGTCTCAATGTCTCAATGAGGCAGCGAGCAGACTGCCAAATGCCACCACAGGAAGAGATCTACAGCGTTCACAGGCATATGGCGCTGTTTATGCAACACCACTTGAGTTTACTTGTGCTGAAAAAACACATCTGCTCAGCGCAGCCGTGTGACAATGAGCCAGCACTGCACCCACAACAACTCTGGAAAGTTTTAGCATCATGTCACGGCACAAAACAGGCTTTTAAAAGCATTACAGTAGGAAATGGGACATATCAAAGGGTAGCAGACAGAAATGAGGTGGTCTAAAATCACGGCAGCACTCGTCACAGCCACTTTCAGAATGACCAATTTCAAAAAGCACTAGATATAGTTGGAATTGTGATTAAATACATATTCTTTAGATGGATATAAATGTGTTTATTTTTTTAATAGAAGCAGCTCTTGTTAAAAATCTAATAAAACTATTTCGAACAACCAGTCCTGTAACCTGAACAACCCTCTAATACGACCCATACGAGTGTCTCCTGAAATAGCGCCCATACTGCGGCTGGAGTACTAGACCTTGGTTGCCATGGTTGCAATAATAAAAATGCAGACTGTACTGAGAGCAACGTACCTACCTTCATTGCAATGGTTGCTATAATAATGGTCATGGTTTGGTTGGGGTTAGGGAAAAAAAAAAAAATAAAAAAATCACAATTTGGGTTACTTCCTCAACATTAGACGATCTTTGTTGCCATGGTTACAATAATAACAAATGATCATGGATAATAGAAACAACAGAAACAACTACTACTTTCACATGTACTGACTTTGTTTCTTTTTATACTTCATCAACGACAGTTCCCTTTGCTCCTGTCATCATTACTATGACCAATAGATGTCGCCTAGCAACAAAACCTAACTACGGGTCATAATAACCTGCTGCACAGACGACCTGTGTGATGTGACGTAGGTTATTGATGTATTTTCCCGCTGCAGCTCTAATTACCTCACGTGGACCTGGGCCTCATTATTCATTCAGTGCAGCCTGATTATTTAGGATATTAGTGTTGGATTAGAAGCCTGCATCAATTCAAATCAGCATCAAAATTCAAAATCTGATCTAAAAGTTATTATTAGTAGAGACACGGGAGCAGCTGATGTCACGAGACAAACATCCAGACATGAAGTGCACATAAGAAGACAGCAGACCATATACACATCATGTGACTGCAGCTGCAGGAGGAACCATGGCGAGCGTCCAGCAGGAGACTGAAGCAGTGGACCGTGTAATAACCGTAGACCATACAATTTCTGGAGCTCGCCATGCAGCTATACTGAGCACAGTGAATAGTCCTCAGGTCTGAGCGTCATGGAGGAGAGACACACAGTCACAGTTTGGCCTGAAGCGCAGACCTCTACAGTCTCTTCTGCGATTTTAATCTCTGTTTGACTTTAGTTTACTTGGAGATTTTGCTATAAAGTTGAGAAGCGTGAAAGAGTTTTTATAAGAGATCAAAAGTAATCTGTGTTTGTTGTTGATTGAAACAAGTAGCATCCATCAAAACAGGAAGCTTGAAACTTTTAGTTCATCTCATCTCTTCTCCATCCCCAACGATAATGTATCAATAAAACTATGACAACAGTTACCCAACACCACTGAGTATTATAATAACTTAAGAGGCTCAGGTAGCAAATTAAATGTGCCCGAAAAAAAGGAGTTGACTAAACAAATCTAAAAATCAATGATAAAACTAAGGATAAATTAAGTAATTGCTTCATTTATTTACTTTAAATGAAGTTAACTTCTCCACTGTGAAACAATGTTACTAAAATATATTTGCACAGCCATGCTCATATCTCTGTGCATTGGCCTGTATTTCAACCTTCACTTGGAACAGGGAGATCTGAACTCTGCACCTCAGAAACACCATGGATTTACTATAGCTACATTTACAGTGTTCATACACTGAACCAGGGCTCAGATAGATCTCAAGTCTCTCACAGAACTAAAACTAATATGAGTAATATGAACTAATATAACTAACTAATATGAGATAGTACAAAAGACAAAAGCCGTAGAGCTGCGTCTGCTGACCATTTAAGGAAACAAGATTTAGTATAAACTGTGGCTCTGCACCACTCAACCAGGAACAGAGCCTCATTTTCTGTCTACAAATTGTTTCAACAAGACTGTCAGGTTCATGAAAACTATCAGACAAGAATTAAAGAGCTCCAACAGATGCACAGTTACACGCCATCACACCTGGCCTGAAACTATTTACTGTCTTATTTAGTGGAAAAGGAGAATCACATATATATTCTACACATTTTGTCCTGTTTTGACAGTTAAATGCATTGATGGGGAAACATCTGATTATACTGTACATTGTGGTCATTTTGAAACTTAAGTATAAAGTAACATTTTGGTTGAATATAAATCCGTAGTTTTCACTTCTGAACGAATGAGATCGCAGAAACAAGCAGCTGAAGCGAGACAGGGTTTCTGGGCTCGGCCTCAGAGAGAGGGTGAGGAGTCAGTGTAGGAGTCAGTGTAGGTGGTTCAGGAATCTGATTAGGATGCCTCCTAGGCGCCTTCCTTTAGAGGTTTTCCAGGCACATCCAACTCCCCAGATCCCAGGGTAGACCCAGAACTCGCTGGAGGAAATACATATCCCATCTGGCTTGGGAACACCTCAGGATCCCCCAGGAGGAGCTGGAATACTTAGCTAAAGAAAGGGACGTCGGGAATACCCTGCTTAGCCTGCTGCCACCGTCACCCGACCCCGGGTAAGTGGAAGTTGTTGGACGGACGGACGGACGGACGGATGGATGGATGACTGGAGATACAGTACCAGTCAAAGGCTTGGACACCTTCCCAATCACTTGAATGAGAATGTGTGCAAACTTTTGACTGGTATTGTATCTCCATCCATAATTTTGAGAATTCTTTAACTACACTGGAGTTTGTTTTTTCAATTAATCAATTGATTGTTCAGTCTTTAAAAAAAAAAAAAGGCAGGAAAAAAGGCAGCGAAAAATGTTCATCACCTGTTCTCAAAGCCCAACTTGGCGTCTCTTGAAATGCTTTGTTTCATGCGACCAACAGTCCAAAACCTAAAGTAATTCAGCTTACAATGATTTTTAAAAAAACAAACAGACAAAAGCACTGAATTCTCACATTTGAACATCTGTTCCTCGGAATATTTTGCCATTTTTGTTTTAAAAGTAAATTTATCACCATAAAATCATAATAAAAACAACATCATCTTTGCTCAGGAAGGTTTGAGCGATCAATATTTAGTGAAAAAACTCCAGCTGTGTATCATGGCTTTGCTGGATCTTGGCATGGTCAATCAATATGTGATCAATACCTTATTAAGTTTAATCAGGTGTGTTTGTGGTGGAATTTAACAGCAGCAGGCACTGAGGAGGTTTCAGATCCAACATGAGATTCAATAACTAAGCGGCAGAATGATTTCGATCTTGGTGGTGATGTCTGGGTTAAACGTCCCTGATTCACTCACAAAGTGTGTGTAGTCGTGGACCTGTGAGGTTTATGAGCAGTGAGGCTTTCAAGTCAGAACCAAGAGAGTCTTGCATCTTTAAAACTGAAGCAAATCCAATTAACCGGGACTGAATTAATCTCTATCAGCAATTAGATCTCCTCAACCTGCCAGACACTGAATTAAACTGATCACGTTCGGCCACTGGCATATCAATTAATCCTGCAGCCAAGACACAGATCCCAGGAACTCAGTATTCTGGGAGCGCTCTCAGTTTACCACAATTTCATTTGGAAATTCTAGAACATCAGGCCTCTGGCTCTAAATACTTCCCTCCGAGGCTCCGAGAGTGAAACTGAGCAGGTAACAGTGATGGAGGTCAGATCACATTCACAACATCTGACCTCAGATTCATCCTGATGCTCTTATTTGTTCAAATGTCTGATTTAAATCTTTAAAAAAAAATGCATTAGAGTTTCACTTGTTGATTCATTTTGAATTTCTATTTAATCCTCTCAAATCCAATATCACCGTCAGCCCTGATGCACCAGACTGTGCATCAAAGAAATCATTCAAGATTTTGAGAAATAATCTATTCACTGTTTGAGTCAGATCAATACCAGTTTCATGTTTGTCAGCTAAATATGAACAGATAAAAAGCCAGTTAGCTTTTTACAGATATAACTGATGTTTCAACCACTAACCAGCTAACCTCCAAAACCTGACTCTTCTAACCTGACAGTGTTAGATGCCAATTAATTCCAACTGTACATTACGGTCTTTACACTTAATTCGCTTTTTTAAAGTTAATTAGTTGATGTCCAATCAATATACTGGCAATATTCAATATTATATATCTATCTAGATTATAAATAAAATCCGTGATGACGCAACCAGTAAAACCCAAAGGCCAACAGATTCATGCCATCACTACAGGATGTGAAATCAACCCATAAACTATTAATGCCATTTTTATTCATCATGAGTTCTGTGTTCTGCAGTTCCACCAATCAGGAGGTCGGAGTGAGGTACAAGGTGGGGGTGGAGCCAAACTGTAGACTGGATCACTCTGCTACTCAAAGGCCATCATCATCATCATCATCATCATCACCACCTTTGGTAATTAAAGCAATGGTACGTACGCACACACCTTTATAACTGGGTGATGTGTGTGCAGCAGTCGGCCATTATTGATTCAGCCCAAACTAATTTTCTCCTCTAAGTCTGTAATTTGAAATATTCATAATTAAAAAGCAGAGATTAAAACACCTGCCTCTCATTTGGTTAAAGTCATTTGAGGCTGTGGCTGTCGGGACCGAGCTCCGCAGCCCAGCATCAGAGAGATTCTAACACCACTGACGTGTTGTATGTGTTGGGACTCACATTTACTAACCTGCACATGCACCAACTCGCACGTGCTACTAAAACAAAGACCAGAGAAACTCCGATTACAACACACAGAGAGGGGTGTGGCTTCGTTCTCTGCTCTGGACGCCATTACTCCATTGTATCTTTACATAGAAAATAGTTGTTTGCGGCTGTATTATTGTTTAAAATCTTGTTTACAGAAACTTCGAGAAGCTAAAATGTTTGGTATGTGTGCCTGGTAAAGGACTAACTAACTGATCATCAAAGAGCAAAATTAAAGTCACTTGAATGTTTTCTGTTGATTGAATTGAATAGTATTGGCACAACTTGAACTCAGTAAAGACACAAAAAAAAGAAAAAAACTGGCTGTTCCAGATCAACTACTTTCTTCAGTGATCATCCCAAGGCTGCTCCACAAAATTATTCAAACAAATTTAGGTATCCTGCAAAAGAAACCAAGCATTGGTGACCACCCACCTGTGACTGTGCCCTACCTCAGTGACACCTGTGTTAAAAACCTATAACATCAAATCCTGTTGTCAGCCAAGTGTCTGAACATGTTAATTTACAATACAGGTCAGGAGAAACAAAAGAAGAGG
>NW_019525531.1:1126366-1141048 GCF_002814215.2 Seriola lalandi dorsalis | reverse complement strand
TCTGCATACTCAGAGCAAAAAAAAAAAAAAGAAAGAAAAAAAATCAGATTTCATTTTCTGGCTGAGAGGTTTTGGACTGGTCAGACTTCAGCGGATCAAGAGTCGACACAAGAGAGTGAAACCACGAGTGAAAGAAGAGCTGATCTGATGCAGATGTCTGCTCATGTTCCTGACAGACGCTCGGTAAGAAACTCTCCTGAATCACTTCACTGCACAAAACTGGCAAAAATACAGCATTTGCACCTGTCACTCAAGATCTCTCCAGTCTTTACTGAAATGTGATGCCAATCTTCGTTCAGCACTATGTAGCACATTTTTGGTTCTTCGTAGCCGTTTCACCTACTGCATGCAAGATCATTTACACTGTAGAGGTCAAGGACGAGAGTCACGGGCCCAGTTTGGACAGTTCATCAGTGTAAAGAAGTTAATTTTAGTTATATCATCAGCTACGTGCTCATTCTGATCCCATCTGCACTGACTGAGCTGGTTATTTTAACCTCTCGAGCTCGCCCTAAATGTCACCCGCTGATGATATTTCTACTGTCAGGACGGAAACTTCTGCTCGTGTGTGTGGAAAAGTTGCAGTTGCACTTTTTAAGAACTCCAAGGGAGCGAGGGAGCACAGAGGACACACACACACACACACGCAAATATGGAGGTGGTGCGTTAAATTCGAAGACACCTACTCAAACAAAGTCAGTCCTCAAAAAGATGAAGTTTTAACTGTACGCTTTTTGGCAGGAAACTGGAGAGGAGGATTTGGTCCAAATCATCTGAGTGAACAGAATATTTATTTGAAATCACCACTGCTTTTTTGGGGGGGGTTGCTTAAAAAGGTTTCATATAGTCTAAAAGGTAGATGTCCATGTGTTGTTTGATTATAGATCAGCTCTAGGTTCTATATTAATACTGTGAAAGTATCAAAGCCTCAGTCCAAAGAGAAATGCTCACAGGCTGTTTTCAGAAACTGAGCCTTAAAACCAGCTGTCAGGACTTCTGGAACTTTGTGATGTCACAACAAAGCAGTCACCGCTCTTAGCCACGCCCCAAGCCCCGCCCCACCTGGACCCACCATCCAACCTTGAAGGATTTGGTTTTGTTTACCTGAAATCTGCTATATTTTTATTGGATCACTTAGAAAACCAAGCAGCCAACCAGAAGAGAGGCTCAGAGCCTCCTCTCTCCAGAGAGAAGCCTGAGAGAGGAGATGTAAAACTAATGTACATTGACATGGTTTTTGGTTCTTAAAACCACAAATGTATCTTCTTATGGATCAACACTTCAAATAAAACACAGAAGAAGAGGAAAAGATGGAGCTTTAAAGTCAAACACTTGTTCAGCAGTCAGCAGCCATATAAGGCCAGTTCATCCAATATTAAAAATCAAATCAAGCTGAATATTTTGACCACAATCCAGAGTATTGAGGTGAAGGCAAAAACATTAAACAGATAAAGTGACTGGTTAAAAACAGAACTCCCAATGCACAGCCAATGTTAGCGACCAAGTGCTCGTCGGTCACAAGAACAACTGAAGTGAACATCAAACTTAACCATCGCACACTGACATGACTTTCCTGTGACTTTAATTGAGAGTGAACAACGCGTTTCGCCTGTGGCTTCTTCAGGTTCACTCAGTAGAATTACAAGAGCGTTCACAGGTATGTATAGGTCACATGACCAACTATCATAATTCACGAATCAAGGATGAAGTGATTAGACCAAAGACCATATTTATTTACAGAGGTAGACTATAGGTCCTACAGCTGTCCCTCTACATCAGGGGGCTTCATAGCTCTTCATCAGTTAAATTAACCCTTTAAACACAGCGGCAGTTTACACATAACGCTGTGTCACAGGTTGGTATTTGGTACAGCTTTTTATTAGGTTTATTTCCACCTGCAGAGTGTGTGTTTGCGAAAGAATAATGAATGCATGCTTTAGTGTGTGTGTGTGTGTGTGTGTGTGTGTGTGTGTGTGTGTGTGTGTGTGTAGCGCTGTCCTCCTGCCCAGTCAGCTGATTGCTGCTGCACTGAGCTGCTATTGTGTCATATTGTGAGTGTAGAATGTTTTGTAACAGTGGGTGCGTACAGTACTGTGTATATTACAGTCAGCTCTTCTGACAGTAGGATATATGTGTGTGCGTGTGTGTGTGTGTCACAGTGAGGTAGTACGGTGGGTAGGAAAGACTTAATTGAGCATGAAAGACAACAGATGACCTCTGGTGCTTCAGCACTGCTGCCAATCAAACATCTGCCAGCCTGAGGCTCAAGGACAGCCACAAACACACACACACACACACACACACACACACACACACACACGACTTCATGCTAAGATTAACCTGGAAACACAGTCTCGATGCAGATAGTCTACCTGGAGGAACAGTATAGAGCTGAGACAGCTTGATGTGAGGCAGCTGCAGATCTATAAAGGTGGATTTTGTTTCCAAAAGGAGGTTGAGGTGATAGTTCAGGTTATTTGACGTGGGGTTGTGTGAGGTACTTATCTATAGTCAGTGTGTTAGCTGCAGTAGATTCACATCAGCTCCCAGTTTAGAGAAGCAGTAGGAGCACCAGTACAGGAGCTGAGAGATGAGCTGCTGCTAAACCAGTTGAAGAACTTGCTTTATTTTTAATATTTTCACCTCTTTATCTTGTCGTCAAACAGCCCTTTCCTTTGGAACTACATTTTTCAACCTTTCACTACCGTTCCTCCGCACAAGCGCACCTACGCTTAGCTCTGTCTGACTCAAACAGCTCATCTGCGTAGTAATACAGCAGTTCAACAGTTCACAAAATATAGTTCAGCTTCTGTACTGGTGGCTCCTGCTGCTTCTCTAAACTGTGCACTGATGTGAATCTACTGCAGGTAACACACTGACTACAGATCAGTACCTCACACAGCCCCACACCAAATGACCTGAACCATTTAAAATATGTTTAAAAAATAAATAAATAAAAAAAGTTAATAGTTTATAACAAGATGACCTTCTTGTTTGTAAGAATATTATGTTCGTTAAGTTTTCTGAAATGGATATTGGAGCTATTTCATCCCAGTTTTGTTTTTTATCTTTTTTTGTGACTTAGATGATTGAATAGTGAGAAGTTTTCTTTTCTCAGTTATTAAGAAATAAAATGATTAAATAGAGCAACTGTGTTGTGCTGTGTATTGTTAGTCTCATTGTGAGTGTGAATGATATGGATGTGTATTGATGTATCTGTTGTCATTGAAGAAGTGTTCATAAGGGACCGCAGGAAGAGTAGCCATTGTTACTACATAGTGGGTAATGCTAACTAAATAAAAAATTACACTATCACCTTAATGTGAGTAGAGCTGTCCTCAATAAAGACATTTCCCCACTAGAAGTCAAAGGAATTTCCTTTCCTTTGAATATTCAACTCGTTGTTTTGCGTTAAAAGATGATAGTAATTATTCATTTGCAACTGTCATTTTCTGACCAACAAGAAAACACAAAATATCCTGCTAGCATTAGCCAGTCAAGCTAACCAATCACAAATGAAAACTACAACGAACACATCGACAGTAGTCAGCATTTACTACGGCCATAGTAAACCATGTCTACGCAACCATTTCCCTTCATCTCCTCTCTGCAGTCTATGACGCGTCTAATAAAATATGCAAAAATGTATTTTAAAAAAATGTATTTACTGAAGATGTAAGTATGAGCAATAACATTTTAAGCAGTTTAAACTTTCAGGAGCCGAGAGTAATCCCACAATGACAGCTGATTGAAACAGAATGAGCCTCAATTCAGAAAAACAATAACAGCTACAAATCATCAGCGACACATCCTGACCCATCCCTCACTCGTTATGACAACATAAAATCTGCATCCTCGCACCGATTGGTCTCAAGTTGTGTCATTCAACGGGAAACCAGGCAGCTGATTGGACAGCCGGGGGACGAGTGGGCTCGATAATACAGACGGAGAGCAGATCAATGGCCGCCACCGAGCAGGCTTACTCACAGAGACATGGACCTGGACTCTGTTAGTTTCCCTTACTCTGTCACTCACACACACACGCACACACACAAACAGGAGAGTCACAAATTAAAAAACAAACCCCTACCCGACTCGTTGTTCTCAGAATCCATCTTGTTGGAGGGGAAGCGGAGGACGGCCTGCCAGGTGGACCTCAGTGTCTCCCTCTCTCTCTATCTATCTCTCTCTCTCTCTCTCTCTCTGTTTCCACCCTCGCTCTCTCTCTCTCTCCCTCCCTCTCTCTCCCCCTCACAAACTGACTCTCATCTCTGACCTTGCAGTGTTTGTGTTTCCCCTCGCCGGCAGCAGCAGCAGCAGCAGCAGCAGCAGCAGATCTGCTGAAGGCTGCAGGTGAAACTGCAGAGTCGAGTCCAAATGGCTAAAAAGCTCCAAACCACCTCGGTACCAAATCCCCAAGAGGGCTGAGGGGGAAACACATTAAACACCCTGCGCACACACACACAAACACAGACACATGCACATTGCAGAGATGACATGAATGTGTGTCCGTGTGTGCTGGATTGAGGGTGTTTTAATCATCCTGATTGGAGTGTAATTATGCAGATTTACTCAATGCTATTGAAGGAATTTAGCATTTCCAAATGAGCATATGTGTGTGTGCACATGTCTATCTGAATCTGTGAATGTGTGTGGGCCTCTGTGATTGTGTAACTGAACAAGGACATGTGTGTTTTTCCCAATATGTGTGTGTGTGTGTGTGTGTGCGTGCGTGCGTTCGTGCGTGCGTGTGTGCATGTAATTGTAAGCGCTTGTACTTCCATCTATGTGAGGACCAGCTTTATTTTTAGATGTTGGACATGAGGATGTTTTTCTAACGTCTGGGAAATTTCTGGAACATTTTTGTGAAATTAGATATTTGTTGAAACTGAGAGGGTTTTAAAAATTGATAACAAATATGTTAAAGTGAGGGTATTTGAGAAATTGTGTACATTTATTTTGGAAAGTGAGGCCATTTTGTCCGGTCCCAACTTCTTCTCATGGCACTCTGAGGGTTAACACTTTCAGTTTAAAGGTCAAAGATAAAGGTCAAAATTAGTTTTAGGGTCGCTGGGGAATGCTTTATATTAATGAGAGTCCGCACAAGTATAGAAGTACAAGTGTGTGTGTGTGTGTATATATATATATATAAATAAATAAATAAATAAATAAATAAATAACAGATGGCTGCAGCAGATACCCTCATACCACACACTAGTCAGACAGCTCAGACACTAATTTTAGAGTCAGTCTGAGCTGAAACTTACTGGACAAACGCCTCTGATTTCATGTTTGTTTTTTCTACATTAAACCTTAAATTGCCATGACAACACTTAAAAGAAGAAGCTTAAAATAATATTTTCCTCACCGAAAATGAAACAATCTGACAGGGACAGATCAATCCGGAACACGCAAAATCCAAAAATCTGTGATGCCGGGTCATGATAGACATCAGTTTAATTTAACTGTCCATTCTATAAGAGCAGCTAACAGCAACCAATCAAAACAAACAGTAACACTAAAGTTTAATAAAAAAGACGTCACTGAAGAATTGCGAAAAACAGACACCTCTTTAATTTGTGGTAGAGATGCAGGTTAATAAATTGAATCTGATGGAAAATGTAAAAAAAAAAAAAAAACACCCCCAAATATGCAAATGCTTTTTTTGCTTGACTACTTGTGTTTTTCTTGTTGAAAATGTTACATTACATTTTCGGCAATTTCAGCAAATGGCTTCTCAAGGTCAGACACTTTCTTTAGGCTGCATTTGTTTACACTTTGGAAAAACTGGCATCATTAAAAGTAGCTGAATTAGTTATTAGCAGGTCCTGTTTGCAGTGCACCCATAGATGTACAAGGTCGACTGTCACTGGATCATTGTGACACTGAAGAAAAATTAAAAACGTGGTTTTTCTCAGGCAGTTTGGTTATAAGGAACATCTTTTTACTTTTCGTCTGCAAAGTCTTTTTTACTTTGCTAATCTTAAAATAAAAACTCAGACTGCAGCTTTGAGTCTGTGAGTTCACAGATTTAACAAACAACATATCACATGCAACAAAAAAAAAAAAGAAAATAAAAGGGACAGACTGCAGAGCCGGAGGGATCTCACAGCGAGCGTCTGGACTGCTGCTGTGTTAGTCGCATGTGCTCTGAAAACAAATACATGATACAGTGAGAGCTCAACAAGAGGAACAAGGACAAGCTGACATTCAGACTGAAGCTGGACTGTCGAAAAACATCAACATGATACAGACATTAGAGGCACTGTGGGAGCTGCAGGTATTATAACAGGTCAAAGTGGGACAGTAGATACAGTATGAGACTGTACAGTAACAGCAGCAGATATGTAAACTACAATAAACGGTGGTTTCAACATAGTGCTGTTTCCTTAAGTGATAGTTAACAGCTTAGACTGATGTATCAGGCTGAAATTAGCATTTTAATGAATACAAGTCATCCAGCTGCTGAAATACAGAAATATTTTTGCTTATTTGAATGAATTTCTGGTCAAAAAGTCCTTAAAAAGAAGTGCTCAATAATGTGAATCTACAGCTCCATGGCAACAGATCACACTCTTATCTGCTAATGAAGATTGTGGGATAAGATCAAAAGCTTCAGCAGACACTGCGGCTGCTGTTTCCAACATAAAGAATTAACTTTAAAATCTCAAATGATGAAACATTCAGCTACGGAGAGAATAGATGATTTTATATTTCATGTTTATGTTGACACTGTCGGATGTGATATTATTCTTGTGAGTCTCAGCTAGAAGGATACATTTTTTTATATGTTAACTGACTGATTGTGGATATTCAACATAACAAATATCACCTTATTCATGCCTTGTGAATATAGTTAGATATAAAATCACAGGTGCATTACTGCAAGCAGCTACACTACACTACAAAACCGTCTCCAGGTACCATCCCTGCTCTCTGGTTGGTCTTCAAAAATGTGTCCATGGTTTTCAACAAGCATCAACCTCTGGGGCTGAAAAATGAAACCAACACTGAAGTGCTACAACCTGCAGTTCCTCTAATGGCCACTAGAGTCTGGCTCAAACAGTGAGTCCCCATAGACTCCCATGTTAAAATGTCCAACTTTACAGCAGAAATAAACATGTTTACAGCCTGGTACAAAAACTGTTTCGGTCTCTAGAGCTAATTTCCCCCTTCATGACAACTGTCTATATAATTCACCTATTTACACTTTATTAAGACTTAAAGTTATGGAGAATTGAGGGCGTGGCCTCTGTGAGTGACAGGTGGGCGGGCATATGCTCGCCACAAACCAGAACGCACCCATGTCTCAGCTCGACGCACACCCCTTTGTCTATTTTTTTTGGATTAGCTGGGAGTTAGGGGCGGAGTCAGGCACTACCAAGATGGCAACAGTAAAGCAACTCACTCTGAGTTTTATAACTGCTCTTCAGAAATCTGTGGGTGACATCACAGAGGCTACGTCCATCTTTATTTACAGTCCATGGTTTTGAAACGACATGCTAGAGGGAGGTAATGTTTGGGTGTCCACATACTTTTGGCCATTGTACTTAACTGCATTTTAAAAACATCTATATTTATAACGACAACTGCTGTTTGAACTACAAAAAACACTGTAAAAATGAATGACATGCATTTTTATTCATTAAAAACTCTTATTATTTTACAAGGGAACCAAAACGTCAGTCTTCCATTTATATTCAGTTCCTCTGATTCAGTTCAAAATTATTTAAATACAAATACTTTGAGGTTAATCAGCACGCAAAGGCATGTTTTAACTCTAACACACACTCATTTCAATTTGGAAGTAAACCACTTATTTCTAGCTCAGGCATTTCTCATGCTGGTGATGTCGTTCTGCTACAGGCTCAACGTCTCTGTACCTACACCTGTCTGTTGTTGATAGAGACACACACACAAACATCAGAGCACAAAACAGGCCAGGAGGAAAAAAAAAAAAAGCTGCAAAAATCCTTCAGAAAGTGCAGAGAAGCAGCGAGCCGAGCGTCGCACAACAAGCAGACAAAGATAAAAGCTTCCCTCTCTGCAAAGATGCGAGCGGCGGAGGAAACAGAGGGAGGCGCGTCTCCTTTGAAGTTATATTTAGGCCAAATCCTCCTTTGCAGAACAAACCGTCTTCCACAACACATACAAATCACAGCCAACAACTGAGGGAGGAACCGTCCTAAGAGCACAGGAACCGACCGCACACACACACACACACACAATTAGCCGGCGGAGCATCAAAACAACGCATGGCCCGCTGGATTTGATCGACTTGTGCATCCCAAATACTCCCTGTTCCACCTGGGACCACGAACGCATGCTGAGTGACTGGGTTCTCATCGGACACAACTTTGAAGATGTGAACACACACAGGATCCGCGCCGCAGGTGGTGCAGATCCATTTACACACATTTACAACAAAGTGGAAATGTAAAGCACAGCCAGCGGCTGTAAAGGTGTGACGTAAATGGAGCTGAATCAGTTTGTCACAGTAACCCTGCAAACACACACACACACACACGTCTATCAAATTCACCTTTATTCTTTATAACCTTTATTTCTTATGACAACTGTTCTTGAAGGCCGCTGAACCTCAACTAGACCTCACGTATATTTTGTAAATTTTTGCATTGAGGTCCAGGCAATTTCTTAAAGCTCTTAAAAAGTCTCTGTCCATGTGTTGTGTGATTATTGATCAGGTCTAGGTTCTATATTAATACTGTGAAAGTATCAAAGCTTCAGTCCACAGAGAAATGCACACAGCCTGTATTCAGAAACTGAGCCTTAAACCCAGCCGTCAGGACTTCTGGAACTTTGTGATGTCCTCCATTAGGGCTGCTCGACTATGGCAAAAATCATAATCACGATTATTTTTGATCAATATCAAGATCGCAATTATTCAACACAAGTTCTCATTGACTTTGGAAAAACACAATATAGAAAAATGATTTCAAAACAAAAAGCGTTGTGTTTATGTAGTCTATTTCCATTATGCACAATATAAGAAAATTGATATTTGAGCATGGGACACACCAACCCCCCAATTTGGGAGTTTTTGTAGGGGGGGGGGGGATTTGTTGTGCAACAGAATGTGGCACAATAATCTTGTTTTTATAATCATTGGAGGCCAAAATCGTAATCCATCCAACCTTTCTCTGAGTGTCAGCCAAAAATGATCAGTATCAGCTGTGGATCGGCCAATCTCACTCATAGACGTTCGGTATCGGCGGCAAAAAAACATCGTGCCATCCCTAATTTCCATGCATGTGTAGTGATATATAAATAAACTTGGCTTGTGCAGAAGAAACTGAATTTGAATGACTCAATAAAATTCTACCAGAGTCCACACAAAGTCTCACCCCTTCTGGACCTCAATGTTAGCTGATGATGCTGAATACCTCCCATGTTTGTCCTCAAAGGTGCAAATGTTTTCCTGCTGATTGCAGTCGTTTCTTTTGGGGGAGAACAAGTAAACTTTAGGTGACTGGGTTGTCAGATTGGTGTAATGAAAACACTTAGCACAGCTTTTCTTGGAAACAGGGAGGCTGGGTGGTCTCAGCGAAGAGCTGATCGTATGGATGGATGTTTTGGTAGAAACTTTAACTGCAGCTACACAGTTCTGGGAAACAGTTTCAGGATGGTCCACCTTCAGTGTAAACAGCTTCTCTCTGGAAGCAGATTAATCTCTGCAAAGCACAAGAATGGGGAAAGTAAAGAATTTTATTCCCAGCAGGCATCCATCCATTTATCTATGCATCATCTAACCATGAGCTTATCTGACTCTTCATTCAGTCTAAGAGCAGCAGCAGCAGAGTGTGTGAGTGACAGCAGCGACGGTGGGTTTGTCCTACATAATGACTTAATTGAGGTGGTTAACACTTTGAGGATAATGAGAGCCTCTAGAACACAGCAGACCCAGGAGCAAGAGCTCAGAAATGGAGCAGCGCACACACACACACACACACACACACACACACACACACACACACACACAGACAGAGGAAATTGATTATTAATAGCAGTACTCAGTCTCAGCAATGCAGGTCCATCCATTTTCTGTTTCTGTGTGACTCAAACACATTTCACACAATTACAATCAAATAGATGCAAGTGGACGATATATGTTAATTTAATTTGACCAACACACACACACACCAACAACAACAACGACTGAAAGTTAGAACACCTGATCTGCTCAGTTTCACCTCATTTGCTCACAGGACATGTGCCTCAGTGTCAGTGAACACAACGCTGAGCAATTTTTTTTCTGAGATTGATGACAACCAGGAAAAATCCATCTCCTGACCCACTGACACTGAAGGAGTCCAAACCAGGAGAAGCTGACAGCCATGATGGTGAAGACAACAACTTCCATAATCACACGCTATTTCATTATGCCACCCATTGTTACTGTTTTGATTGAGAGACCCCTAGAGGCAGAAATTACATACTGTGCGTTTCTACAATCTTTCAAACTTGGGGCTGATTCACAATTTTAAAAAAAAAAAGGCAGCAATTTTAAAACGTCACTGAAACATCACATTCATGTGCAAAGTAGCTGAGAATTAATAATAAAAGACCTGCACCTGCAAGGCTGTCATCATTCTGAACATTCAAAACACAGCTATGGACTGACTGTCACTATGAAACTCTTCAACAGACGGGAGCTCAGGCGTCCACCTTAACTGTCAGCGGAGAGGTGCACACTCTAATTTACCTGCTACTTTTAGTTTCCTGACAAGACATCAGTCTGATATTTGCAGACAGCTACTAGCTAGTGTTAGCCTCCCAGCACCGACACACAGCCAACCAAATCAAATCCAGACTTTTCCAACCTGATCAGAAATGGCAGAGTGTTTGTCCATGTAACCACACACACACACACACACACACAAACACACACAGGCCCATCAGGGATCGATGGTGAAGGCGTCACATTACCGCTAATGTAATCAGCAGTTTACCACTGGGAGTAATTACAGAGCAAGCATGAGGCCTGCAGGGATGCAGAGAAGCAGACGTTGCCTGCAGCCAAGCACCAACGAGCGGGCACATCAGCAGCCTGAAATACCACCTGCACCAGCCACCTCTCCAATGACACCACCAGTCTTGTCTGGAGGGGGACATTCTGAGCCCCAGACTCTTCGTGTCTCATCCGACTAATCGCAGCAGCCAACTGGGTTTTTGGGAGAGAATGGTTGCGCAGTAAAACAACAGCTGGTTACCTGCCAGAGCAGCTGCTGGAGGAGAAGAAAGGCGAGGGCACCCAAAGTCCAACTTTCCCAAAATAGAAACACTGTCAGACATGACAGCACACACACACACACACACACACACACACTCTCTTTTGAAGGCTCATGTCTACACTGAGCGTGAGGTCGAGATTTAGAGGGTTAAAGTCAGGACACAGGAATGACAAAGACGATGGGAGGAACAGTGGAGGCGGCAGATTTAGAAAATGTTTGATCACAATAAAGCTTCTTGTGTTGCATTGTATTGACTGAAGCTACAGGAGCTGAAAGACAATAAGAACTAGAATTACTGCCTCCTCCACTCAGACTAGTTTCAGGTTACATCCCTGTTTATCCAGAGTCACAGAAAATATGAAGCATTTGTGTGAAATTTTGTCTTAGTGCTGTGAAGTCTTGCATGTCTTCATGAGGTCACACTGCCCTTGACCTTTGACCATCACCATCATCTAATCAGTTCATCCTTGAGTCCAGATGAACATTTTTACCAAATTTGAAGACATTTTCTCAAGGCGTTGCAGAGATACTGCATTCACAAAGCCATATATAACCAATCCAAATATGGAAAAGGCATTTCTTATTACCAAGATGTTTTAATTATGCATTTATTTATGTATCTAATTATTTATTTCAGCATTTACCTATTTATTTATACTGATGTCATTTTTTGTCCTTCATAGAAGTGGATCGCTCTGCAGTTAACTACAATAGCTAACATAGGAAGCTAACTTCTGCATTTACTTCCAGGCAGACACAAGACACAAGTCACATGAAGTATATTTGGAAAGCCTTGGGAGGTTCACGCTGCTTTCTCTGATATAGTTTTTGTTTTCTTTAGCAAGTGCAAAATAAGCATGATCCATAGTCAGACTGAACATAATTATCAGAATGAGACCCAGGTAAAAAGAATAAATATAAATGAATCATTTACATCAGTAACTATTTGATATCAACCACTGTTGAGCTGAAATCCATCTGTTGCAGTGAACAAATTGTGGGGGGAAAAAAAACAGGCCTGAAAAAGCATTCTGGTGTATTCTGGTAAAGTGACCCATTTGTTAAAATCCCTCAGAGGCTCCCTGACTTCTCTGCAGAGTTTATCCAGTTCACTGATGTTCCCTCTCTGGAACTCATCTCCACAAATTCCATGATACACCAGGAAAAAAGCTGCATTCCATAAAGAAGTCAACAGTTTCTCCCAAGCGATTAAAAGTATTTAAAGGCAAAAGAAGAATTAATGATTCACAGTCTCCTGAAAACTCACACTCCACAGTTGACCATAAACGCTACAATCAGCTTCTAAATCCTTGTCCTCATCTAAATTTGCAGAAACCAATGTTTGCAGTTAATGTGAAATCAAAACCTTCTTCAATTTCCTGTCAGTTGGGGAGAGAGAGAACAGGACTGAGCCCAAGGTCTAGATGCATGTAACTTTTATATATTGCTGTTTATGTAACTGCACAGTCAAGTAATGCAAGCAGCAGAGGAGGAGCGGCACTGCTTGGCTGCACCGCATGAAGGGCAAAGATACAAGGTTATGATAAAGTTTTTGATAAGAAGAAGCTGTATAATTTACAACTTTGTGCTGTTAGCGTGCAAGCTCCCACTGTTTATGTTTACAACCCCACTCGTATCATTTCCTGTGCCTGCTTCTCACCATGGCATGTGAGTAAATTTCACCTGGCTCATCACGGTCTAACTCCACCTTACACTGTGCACAATGACAGTGAATGCATCACTGACCTTGTAGTTTCATTCAACAGAAAAGCGGCAGCTGTCGGTAACAGCATCTCTAATTAACACCTGTGGAAGTCCTGCACTGATTTCAGAACACACATTCATCAACAAAAGCTGAAACACTGACAGTAAACACAACACAGGGTTTCCAGCAGTGTTTTTTAGAGGAGGAGCTCCACATTCCCTGAGATGAAGAGCACTCGCCACATCCTCTGATCAGGTCCCCGAGGGGAAACTTTGCAGTACAACATCCAGCTTTTACAGGTTTTTCCCATATTATCTGGCACCATTTTATTTGCAACTGCCCTTACAAGCTAGGGTTGCAATTTGGGATGAAGCTAATTATTAATTTCATTATCATAAACCTGCTGATTGTTTCAGTCAGGCAGTCTTCAGTCTACAGAGATATTAAAACAGAGAAAAGAACAGAAGCTGAGTGGCTTGAACCAGATAATATTTAGTGTGTCTACTTGATAAATACATTACCTTACATTTTCTATCAGTCAAATAATTAATTGATTTATTGTTTCAGCACAAGTTAAAAAAAAAAATTAAATCCATTGTTTGAGGCATTATTTCTTTGGTTCCAGCCTCTGAAATTTGAATATTTTCCTATTCTCTTACTTTAATATGACAGTAAGCTGAAAATATTTGGGGTCTGAACTATTGGTTGGACAGAAGATGTTAAAAGAAGAAAACAGAAGTTACAATGGGCTTTGATAACTTTTTTGTATTCTCTAACATTTAATAAACTGAGTGATTAAAAGGTAAATCAAGAAATTACTAATTGCAGTTTTCCTAGTTTCAATTTGTGAACTACAGAAGTGTCAGGAAAAAAACGTGAACTGTTAATAGTGCGACGTAAACAGGACTCCACAGGTTGAAGCATCACAGAGACACAGCAGAAGACTCCAAATGCCACACTCAGGCAGCAACCATGAACGTATCACTGCACTTCTTTTTTTTGAACTTCAATACTCGAGTCGTTGCTATAATTAGCCGAAACTGTGACATTAAACGCAACACTTACACACACTGAAGTGTAGTGGGGGGTTTTTTCAACACACAGTCACTGTCACACATACACACACACACTCACACACACACACCACTGAGCTTACCGGCTGGCATTCTGGTGCTAATGTACCGCAGTTCCTCTGTACGCCGAGCACCGATTGGTCCGGGGTTAGTTAGCCTCCATGTAGCTTCTCCTGCCGTTTCACTTCACCTGGCATCGGAATGACGACTCTGTGACAACAAATCACCTGTGTATGAGTTCACGCGACACATTTAACGGGCGTTTTAAGTCAAAACAGTGAGACGTTAACCCTCATTAACGGGCTAAAAGCTGCCCGCCGTGGCACTAACGGACAATCCTGTAAAACACTGACTGTCTGCGGGAATTAGCCGCAGGAGCTAACGTCTCCGTTAAAAAAAAAAAGTCCAGACACTGCGGCGGGTTCAGGGTAGGGAAACACACACATGGGGAGACGTTAGTGAGACATTTCGGGGATGAACCGGTGGACATACCTGTAGGTAAACAGCAGCGGGACAGGTTAACTCCTACACATTACTACAGTGCTTCCTGCTTTACGGTGACAGACAACACGGAAGTGTGTGCTGCGGCGGAGCAGCTCCAAAAAACTCCCCCGCTCCGGTTCAACATATGCTGCCCCGCACACAGGGATCG
>NW_019525531.1:1115146-1126346 GCF_002814215.2 Seriola lalandi dorsalis | reverse complement strand
GGGGGGGGGGCTAATTATAGCAGCCTGCGGCAAGGTGTGCGCTCCAGGATGATGAGGCTCGGACTATGAAAGCCCCTTTTCCCCTTCAGAAAATTTATGCAAGTACATGTGCAACAGTTTTAACATGACACCAACCATTCACATTTGCTGCACTTGCATGAATGTAAAGGTGCACATGACTGGTTGACAGACAGAGGAGGGAGAGTGTTCAAGTTGTATGCAAAAGTTATGAGAGGCAGGGGGTGAAGGTGAGAGGGATTGGGTGGGGGGAGTCAGTCCTGACCTGACACTGGCAGGTGGAGGGATGACAGGTGTTTGATTACTTTCAGGCAGTGTTGTGCCAGTTCACACTTAAAAAGAACAAGTTCAAAGCTCAGTTCATACAGATGAAAATGAACTAATTCACATTCAAAGTTCATTGTTCAAATTTTGAACTAAGTTCACAGTTCCAAAAATGAATTGGTTCACGTTCATTTGTTCCGTTTTTTTTTTAAATAAATCGCCCACTATTCTTTTTCAATAGAACCTCCTTCACCCCATCCTTCACCAGCCCCAAATCACTGCCACTCCCAAACTAAATGAATTATTGTAACACTAAAGAATCACAGACATGAGTTACATTTAAAATCCGTATATAGATATAATCCGTCTGAGTCTTCACTTGTTTGTTCATAAAAGTTCAAATGCTCAAACAAACTGGCTTCAGCAGTACTATGCATCTGTACCGCTAACACCAGCCTTGCCATTCATGTTCATCATTTGTAAACTGATTAGTTCAGTTCAGTGTTGAGAAGCAACAAAGGTCCCTGGCCAGACAGAAACTGGTGATGCTGTGGTCCATGTTTCCTCCTTTGGTGTAACCTTTTGCCCTGCTCTGCATGTCAGACACCGGCTACATCCACACTACTACGTTTTCATTTTAAAACTGCATTTTAAACTGAGACGATCTCCGTCCAGACGACCGCTTTTCCTATCAGAAACCATCCAGACTAACACACTTGAAAAAGCATACATATTCATTCATGTACACTGAGCAAACACTAAACACTAAACAGGAGGCAGATTCTCTGCTCTGCAGTTGATAAGTTGCAGAAAATACTACTAACGATCACGTTAAGATACAGAATTTAACTGCACAACAGCTGCTTGCAAAAACAAGGTCAGCAACACTTCTAATTCGTTATTCATGTTGCTTTCACCACTGGTAATCAAAGCTGATGAGATCCAATAGCGATGTCTACGTCATCGTTTGCAAAGATCTCCGTTTTTGCCCATCCAGAGTACAACACGACCCTGGAGTGGACTGGAGGCGAAATGCAGCAAAAGAAATGCGTTTTAAAACGAAGAACGTACTAGTGTGGACGTAACTTTAACCTTTATTTAAGCCCGTCTTCTGAATTCAATAGAACCACTTAATGCATTATGTTTGAAAATCAAGAAGTGATTATTGAAGGGATTGTATTGTATTGCGCTACAAGACTACAAACTGCAGGACTGCTCTCTGTCTGGTGACAGTGTGTGAATGATCACTCTCTTCAGTATCTATTGAGCCATTATATCACATGCCTCAGCTCAGTGTGGACTAACAGAAGGCTAATGTGGCTGCACCTTTAAGAACCATGAAGAAACTGTTCTGTGGATTATCCTAAGTAAAACAAGGGCACTGTTCCTGGAAAGAGATGTTGCTGCGGAATTTTTAGAAATGTAAGTTTTCAGTGTTTCAGGCAGACCAAAAGTGCGTTTGGGGTCAAATGCAGTCTCCTGTAGCTCAGCTGGTTGATCAAACCAATATGACTGCCATGCTTATGCCTCATGCTATATCAGTTCTGATTTATCAGTGTGTATTTACACACTCATGATGTATGTTATCTTGTTAGTGCCACTGGATTGTATCACAGACATGTACCACAGAGTCGCTCTAATGAGGAAAACAATTGGTCCTGCAGCATCACTAATGATGGCACAGGAGAATATCTTGTCAGTAAGATCACCAATGAGACCAGAAATGTCCAACAGATGGTAATTATCCAGAACCTGACTAAAAATATCTCTCAGAGCTGATGTGTTAATGTGTGTGAAAGTACGCTGGTTGTGCTTTTTAAGCTCTTAAGGACCTTTGCTGGACTAGTCCAATGGACTTAGAGGTGATTAAAGGCTTTGGCCACACAGATGGCATGCCAAGCGTCGAGTAAAGTCAAATGACTGACAGCAGCCAGTGGCACCCCTGCCTGACAAAAAAAAAAACACAGAGAAAAGATCCTGTTTGTGTAATTACTCTAATGCAGGGATGTCCACATGTCACAGCTGTAGTGCAACAGAGGTGGATCTGCACACAGGCTTAAAATAAAGCTGCAGGCGGAAGCGGGGGGGGGGCATGCTGTCATTATTGACCAAACATCAACAGATTTAGCAGTCAGACGGCAGCAAGCAGCACTTCACTGTCTCCCATCAGACACAACATTGATATTATTTAACCAGGAAGGCCAAAATCTTATTGTCAGCATGATGTTGTCAGGAAACCTGCAGAGTGACGGTAGAGTATATTTTTTAAGTATTTATGCTAAGCTAGGCTACCCTCCTTTCCTTTTCTTTCTGAAGGTAAAGTTTGTTGTGTAAAGTTGTTTTCCCCATGGAGATGTGACATCTGTTGATTCTGTGATTGTAGACTAAAGCAGCGGTGCAGCTTAGGAACAGGCACAGCAGACAAATGTTTGGGGCCCCAAGCAGTAAAGGGGCCCCTGAGGGCTGACAAATTTATAATTTGCAGTGACATCCCCATGTCATCCCCTGGAAAATTTGCAATGACATCTAAAGCTGCAAATACATACAAGATTATTTTTCATAAAATCTTAAAACAATTACATTAAACTAAACTGACTGTACCTACCTATATTTAAATTAGCATTTGTGTGCATCTAACTCTAACACTCTAATATTATATTTGTATTTTGAGAATTCTACTAACAAGAACATTTGGGGGGAAAAAAAAGATTATAAACATTTTTTGTTGGTGTCTGATTATTTATTTCATAACGGGGATGAACGCTGATTGGAGACTGTAGAACGGCCACTTTGCTACAAGTGCTGGGCCAAGATTGGTATAATTTTCCAATGTTGTTTGGATCACTTATGGTATTTGTCTGGTGAAAATAATTAAAATCAATTATGTTAACGAAGATAAACTCCACCACTCGGTCAATCGTTACAGATGAAGTTTTCCTTCCTAATATTCCCCTGTATCTTCAGTATGTTTTTGGGTTTTTTTCTAGAAGGTAATGCTTGCTATATATCTTTGTCCAAAAAAGTACAAATTTCAGATAGGTAAAATGTCATCATTTTGTACTATGACAGAGTAATCTATGACAGAGTAATCTGTCATAGTAATCAGAGATTACTGATTACTGAATCATGTAATCAGAGAAATCTTCCTTTAAATGTCCCATATACGTAGTCTAAAAGTCCCTTTGTTGTTTGATTATAGATCAGGTCTAGGTTCTATATTAATACTGTGAAAGTATCAAAGCCTCAGTCCACAGAGAAATGCACACAGCCTGTATTCAGAAACTGAGCCTTAAAACCAGCCGTCAGGACTTCTGGAACTTTGTGATGTCACAACAAAGCAGTCAACAAGCCCCGCCCACCTGGACCCACCGACCAACCTCACAGGATTTGGTTTCTCTGAGTGTTTCCCTGAAATCTTCTATATTTTTATTGGATCACTCAGAAAGCAGTCAGCCAATCAGAAGAGAGGAGGCTCAGAGCCTCCTCTCTTCTGATTGGCTCACTGACCTGTTGTTACTAGAGCTCCAGAAGGAAAGCCTGAGAGAGGAGATGTAAAACTACACTGAGATGTTTTTTTCTTCTTAAAACCACAAATATATCTTCTTATGGATCAACACTTCAAATAAAACAAAGGAGAAGAGGAAAATATGGATTTTTTAAAGTTTTTTGGGGGGCTTTTTCTGCCTTTAATGGACAGGACAGTAGAGAGACAGGAAATGGGGAGGCAGAGAGAGGGGGAATGACACACAGCAAAGGGCCGTCCGATGCAGGGGTCGAACCGGAGGCCAGCTGCAGCGAGGACTGTAGCCTCTATATATGGGGCGCCTGCGTAACCCACTGCGCTACGCGACGCCCCTAATATGGATCTTTAATATATCACCAAAATAAGTTGTATGAGTAAGATGCAGTGCGTAAGCTTTCCTCTGCTGCATACATCAGCTCACATCTGGTCTTTTGTGAGTCATGTCAGTTCACTCAAAGTCCAACTGAGATTCTGCTGACTCATGGAGAGGAGATGTGTTCACTGATATTTATTCTTCTTTCAGCTCAGGAGCCATTGGTTTGTACTGATGCTAAGCAGAGTATTGACAAGTGTAATCAGCAAACAGTTGAAGTCAATGAGACGTTAAAACTGTCACAGTTTTCTCATTAGCTGAGTGAGGGCTGCTGATTGTCTGGCTGCTTTGGGATGTTTCAGTGCAGTAAGTCAGAACCAGTTTACATGTTGATGAGCGGGTTCTGTGAACAGACTGATTCTTGATCAGTACAGGCTTCGGAAGACGAACTGTATTTCCTGTGTTTAGGGATCAAAACTGCCAACAGTCGATCGATGGTGCAGAAACCTGTTGGGGAGCAAGTGTCTGACTGTGACTCGACAGGCCACTCCTTTCCATCCCATTTTCTACAAAAACTCAATGTTGGATGCTTTTAGCCCGACCATGAACTTACCCAAACCTTAGAATGTAGGTTCATATTGAACATTAAGAGACCTCTTTCTGATCTTTAAGATAATACTGTATGAGGTGAGTTTCTTAAAGGTACAGGCAAATAAACAAAAGGAGGAGAACTTTAACTAAAATGAATGTAACTTTGGAAGATGCTCTCTTGATTTGTCTCTCTCCGTCGGCTTCATACATTTTTTAAACGAGACTGTACGCCTCCCGCCGTAGGAGCGCTATTTCAGGAGACACTCCTATAGGTTGTATCAGAGGGTTTGCAAAAAATGACCTGTGTGGTTGTTTAAGTTGGAGGAGTTGTTGGAATCAGATGTAATATGTCAAACAGTGTTGGATGTCTGCTGATATCAGTGGCAGATGGTTCTGGAACAAGATGACAATCGACCTGAGTTGTTGCCAAGCACAAATAATGAATGGAGAAGAAATCAGCTGTGAGAAATGAAGAGATAAACTAGAGGATATCAGGACAGCCTCTGGAAGAACTGGGGATAAACCAGTTGTTGAATGAAACAAGAACAAGATAAAACAAGAGCATCTGTAACATAAAATGAAAAGAATGTAGCACCAAAGGCTCAACATTTCTTTGACGCAGTGCAGTTCAGGTGGCGGAGAGCCTCAGGTTACAGGGTTTTTAAGCTCCTGTAAAATGGAAAACCACAAATATACATCCAGTAATGAAGCTGAACATGTTCATGAGTTCATCATTGATTCATCCAAAGTCATTCTGGGTAAAGAAGAGAGTCAAAACTGAAATATCCCTTTGAACTGAAGGATGTTTTTTTTTTTTTTTTATAATGAGAAACCTGTTACCGAGTTCAGTACTGTTAAATGTGCATCATATTATCAGCCCACTCATTCTGATGAAAAGCTCAGTGAGGTGTTTACAGTATCATGAAAGAGAGAGTGACTCTATGAGCAGCGATTCACACTTTAATGAAAACACTTTACACATCCATAACTCAGAATAACACTGCTCTGTACCTGCGGTGTTATTCCGTGAAACATCCGTCACATAAAAGGGAATACAGCAGTGTGTATTTTATCACAAACACATAAGATGCAATCAATCTGTCTCCCATTTTTATCTCCACACACAGGCGCAAACACTTTCGCACACACTCCTCTCTGCAGTGCCCAGAGGTGGAGGTGAAAAGTGCTGTGGAAAGCCTCGGTTTGCACTTCAAAGGGTTGTGTGGGTGGAAGGCAGACGCCTGCGGAGAGCTGCAGCAGTCATGAAAGGAGCGACTGCTGGAGTTTTTAACCTCCACTGAAACACGCTTCGGCGTCCGACAAACATCAGATCAACTCTGACGGCCGTTCGCCATCAGGCCCGGGGGGAGCTGAGGGGGTTTTGATGGACAGGTCAATGATCCTAGAGTTATGGTCAATATGTTTTCTAACCTTTCTGTGTTTACACAGGAAGTTGTGGACGCAAAGTGTTTTTACATGTGAAAAAACCCCTATGTTCTAACCAGTGACTCTATCTAAAGATGGACGACACGTCTCCACTTCCGCTGTACGAAAATGAAGCCATGATGGACCCAATCCCATTGTCCATGAGGGATTAGTGCTGTCCCACTGTAAAACCATCTAGTGCACGAGGGCTCTCTGGTAGACAGTTAGAGCGCTTTATGCACCATAAGTCCACATTTCTGCAGACTTTGCCTGAGGTAATTACCCAAAGTTCATGGGGTTATGACACGTTGGACACAGGGTTACCGTGGTTACCTGGGGATGCCTGAAAGCATTAAAAAAAAAAGTAGATAAACAACCGGCATAAAACGTAAAAAAGGATAAGATAGAAGAATGGTTAACAAACAAGCATGAAAGGAACGAACCCTAACGTTAACGTTACAAGGCGTCAGAAATGTTCTGTCTGGACCTGACCTGGCAAACCAGTACAACAACTCTGTGAATGATCATGAATGTTCCTACGTCATAACTTTAAGGAGTGTGAGTTGCACCCAGTTCTATTAACAGGAGGGACTGTGGGTGTGAGGAGCAGAGGAGGGCTGGGCAGGTGAAAAGGTAGAGCATCTCTGGGGAATGTTTTTCCCAGAGACATTCCCAGTGTTTCTTTTAACAGTTGATGAGTCTTATAACGATGCTGCTGCATCCTGTTTGCTTAGAGCCACAACTCACGATTATTATCATTATTGACTCAATGTATAGTTTAAAAACTGTCAGAAAATTGTGAAAAATAAATAAATCCCAACTTCTAGAGTCCAAAGTGAAGTACAAAACCCAAGCATATTCAGTTTATGAGTTGTTATAATGAAAAGCAGCAAATCATCTCCTTTGAAAACATGGAACCAGAGAATATTTGGCAATTTTTACTGTTTTTGCTTGAAAAATAACTGGAATAACTAATATTGAATAAGATATGATACTGTGTTTCAACCATAACTTACATATTTTCAATGTTTAAAGGTAAACATATATATATACACTGAACAATCCCCACATCTCCAAATTCCCTGTTTGGAACTCAACACAATTTAGAGTAAGGTTTTTTCGACCGAGGCAAAATAGAAGAAGTTGAGTGAGTTACTGACTCATGAGTTAGTTTAGGAAGAAGTCATTTTAAAGAGAGGAGAAGTTGGAGGTTTATTCATTTACCTCAATATATTCAGAATGTTTTGGAACCTGCAGCCAGTGGCCATTTAAGGAGCTGCATCTTAAAGCTGTGGTCATTTTTGTCCATTTCAAAATGCCACGGTTTATATCGTTGTTATGGCTAACAAGACAGCAAACAGCTGTACATACAGCAGACACACAGCAGCGTTATCATCCCATCAGACGGTTTGTGTCTCCTTTTTGATCTGGTTTGGTATTTCCCTTCTAAATGTTCACCAGTTAATCTCTAAATGTGCCTGTCAGCTGTTTGGTGCCTGGCTGGTAGTGGACAGTGGGTCTATAACAGCTGGAAACACAGAGACTGAGCCCGAAAACTGAAACCCTGAACCAGGGAATCTCTTCAGAGCTGCAGGGAATCATCAGTGATTTCAGTTCCATCAACACATTGTATTGAAATCTTGACTAAAGAAAGAAAAAAAAACAAAAAAAAAAACATTCTCCTCCATCTAAACTTGCACTCTGTCAGCATGAAATTATTTTGCAGTGTTTCATTTCACAAAAGTAGAATACATTAAAGACTGTGCGGTGAATCCTTCTTTAACCGCCAACACTAAGCCAGGAGTTTCAGCTGTGAAAAATTAATGACAGGGAACTTCAACGGGGTTTTTCCACGCTGTCTGTTCATGTCTGTCAGATGTGAAAGGTGTCACAGCACCTGTCTCTGTCTGCTCAGGGCCCAGATCCTCATCAGACGGCTGAGAATAGCAGCATTTAGATCAAGGTGAAACGGGAGGTTTGGAGGAATGAAAGTGAAAAGAGAAAGTGCAAGTGTACCTGTAAGTGAGATCAGAGATTCTGCAGGGAGGAAAGTTTCAGACAGACACAGTGTAATGACTGGGGAGTGTGACATAGGAAATAACAGGTAAGATTCAGTGAGAGCAGAGTCCTGCTTTACAGCCATTATAAAATATACTGTCTATAATCTTTGGCTATGAACAATGAATATACACATTTTCTGTTGTCTTTCATTAATAATGCAATGTGACTTTCTTTTCATGATGTGGACTACATTTCCTAAGTCGGCCCTGAAGGTGCCACAAATGTTTTTATTTAAGAACACTCTTGCTGTATGTAACTGTAAAAATTACCCACAATACCTTGGTTTAAATCATCATAAACAAAGCTGGCATTTCTCTAAATTAAGACAGCTGTCTCTCAGTCAAGTATCAACAGGTGACTCTGCCTGTAACGGACCGGAGGTGAACCCAGATGCAGCACCAACCTCAAGGTCGGGTTCAAAAGGCTAGTCGTGTACCGGGGGACAGGCGATGAGGGGGAATCAAAAAACAGGCTGAGTCGGCAACGGGAGATCCAAATGGCAATGGCAACGTCTTGCATTGGTGACAGCGAAGAGCAATCTGGCGAAGAATGACTGGAAGGCTGGGGTGTGTATACTGGGTGAGGGTAATCAGGAGCAGCTGTGTGACCAGGTGAATAGAGTTGGCTTGATGAGGTGGGCGTGGCTAATGCAGAAGTGCAGGAGAACAGGGTGAATGGAAAATTACTGACTTGGATCTGGATGACAAGGAATGCTGAAGTGAGGCAGGTGACCTGAAATACAGAACTGTGACACTGCCTCCACATCAGCAACATTCTTCAGGTGCCTCACGACTTTAAAAGGTCCATATTATAGACACATAGCCTGATCCAGAAAGTGAGCCTTAAAACCAGCTGTCAGGGCTTCTGGAACTGGACACAGTAACAGAAGTATAAAGAACACTGTAGGACACTTGCACCATGGGAACTGAGATGTTCTTCAAAACAACACAGAAAACTTAGATCCAGTGTAGAAATAAAACAGTGTTACTTTTATCTGGGCAGCTCCACAAATCTAGCCAATTTATATACAGAGTGATTGTCAAATGCTACTTCCACATCCAGACCAATGCTGGCACATACACAGAAAATCCTCTGGTAACAGCTCTACCCAGATATGGAAGAATATGGGCCAAGGACCCAGGCCAGGTGTTTCATTTTGCTATTGATCTTGGATGATTTTCACATTTACTGTTAACAATCTGGGCCCGAAGTCACAAGACATTTTATCTTACCGCTAAGAGTACTCCTAAGTCACGCTAAAAGTTTCAAACTAAAAGTTTTTAACTAAAAGTTTTCTCCTAAGTCCTCTTCACAAAGCTGCTGAGACCAACTTTTCGTAAGGAAAGGCAAAAACTCCTAAGTTAAAAGTGCGACTCTGTTGCTATGGCTGACGTCTATTTTCATGGACGAACTCGCTAGCAGGAACCACAGCGATTGGTTGATGAAAACGCAGGCGCAACATCCCGCAATAATAAAAATAAAAAACACTGAGAAATAAACAGATGCAAATGAAATAATAACAGATCAGCTGCTGTTTACTAAAGTAGTGCATTCTCCAAAATACATCTGTATGATCAGGTTTGTGTCGACCCGGGAGAATTTAATTTTACACTAAAAACGAACCTGTCCTAGACGACCTGACTAAAGCTAACTGACTATTAGCCACAGTCTGTTGTAGCTGTACCTGTTGTAATGCAGCTGTGGTCCCAGCTGTGGGTTGAGGTGTGAGAACATTTCCCCTGTCCCACCAGGTGACATCCAGCTGGAATATGATCCTTTCAAACAGCTGATCAGGTCACTCTCCATTAAGATCCATGACTCGTGTGAAGATACTGAACACTGTACAACAATGTCTACAACTGTACAAGCAGCATCAATACAACCTGTGTGTTGATGGTGTGAATTTGTTTTCCTGTTTACAAACACCTCCTCGTCTTGTGATGGTGCAATAATTATTACATGCGTTCCATCTCTGGCACCGATCACAGCAGGTAGACCGACCGTGGAGCTGCTTCATTTCTCTGTAGTTGTTGAACATCTCAGATAAATCATATGAATTGTCCTATGACGTCAGAGCGCGTTTATTGTTTGGTGAATAGATCAGCCTTTCTCTGTTGCCAAGTAACGCAGCGTTGCCAAACACTTCATCTCCGCGCTGATCGGGTTGTTTCAGTTGGAGATGTTATTGCACCTTCAAAAACTCCACAACGATCATTATTCCCTCGTGACTGAGTCGTATCTTTTAGGTAATTCAGCATCGTGTAAGGTTTCCAGAACACTGTGACGTGGGATGACAGCAGCTCTTTAAGATTCTTTGTGATTTGGTCTCAGTGAGTTAGGAATCCTCTCCACTGCTTCTACCTTCTCCCAGACGTAGGAGCTACTTTTAGAGCTAAGTGACAGAAAGTCAGAAAAATGAAGAGTCCTAAAGTTAGGACTGACACGCTGATAATTTTTAGGAGTTTCTCCTACATTGGCAAGTTAGGAACTACTTTTAGCCTTAAGATGCTTTGTGAATACACGCCCTGATATATAAAGTGAAGACAATCATGAGCTACTGGATTTTCACATAGCACCATCATCAGTTCATCAGCAGATGTCCAGCGTCAGTGACACATTTTGTTTAGAGTTAAACAGCTGCTAAAACAAGCATGTTTGGTTTCTCATGTAAGCACGCTGATGCTGTTTATATTTAGCTCAAAACACCACTGTGTCTGACCTCAAAGACAAACATGTAACTTCAGTCTGATTCCTCTGTGCGAGCTGTGGCTCTCAGAGAGCTGCTGTTAGACTGTGGCTCCCAGACGGCTCTGACAGGTCGGCGTGACGGGCCAATCGCTGACATCAGAGCTGATGAGCCGAGGATGCAGGAGTCCCACAGCACAGAGTGAGAAAAAAAACATGACTCCAATCAATGTGCCTGTGACTCGAGGAAACTCTGAAAACAATGAGTCATCCTCCTCCACAGAAGCTGGAGATGAAGGGTCTGAGGGAGTGGGGGGGTG
>NW_019525531.1:1091817-1115126 GCF_002814215.2 Seriola lalandi dorsalis | reverse complement strand
GTGGGGGGGTAGGGTGGGGATGGAGGAGCGTGACAAGCGAAGAAGCTAGTTCTGACACGAGCAGGCGGAGGAACGACGGGTGTTTGATTACCTGCAGTGACACTGACGTACACATCCACAACAAGGATTTTAATGACGTCTATTTTAATAATTTATTCAGTAACACAGCGTTTACTTACCGTGTGATCTGTATTAAAAACATATATTAACACCAAAGATAATACAGCTTATGTATTTACCCAAACAGTTTGTGCTGTTTCCGCCTGCTCTCCTTGTTTAGTGCTGACCAAAAATGAACAACAGAATTTTTCCTACTGGTGTTTTTGTGAATGAAGAGTTTACACTGATACATATGCCTTCAGGAAATAGCTGTACGCCTGCTCTGTGAGTCTGATAAGAACAACGGCTTTCACCGTCTCCCACCTGCTCGCCCTTTAGATGTTACCAAACTCACTGCCAGATACTTAAATGAAGCCATTTTCACAATGATGTTTTCTCCACAGACATTGTTGTTTGACTGAGAAATGAAGCGCTTCTATGACTTCAAACTCTCCTTGTTGAATCATAAGTAAGAAAAAAATAAAATAAACAGTGTTGAAAATATTTGGTTCTTTGGGAATAAAGGTGAGAGGTACAAGCCTGCAAAAACTTCAGAGTAGAGGTTTATCAGGATTCCCAAGGTGCATTTCGGTAACAAAAAATCAAATCACAGAGTTTAAATTGTGCAACATTAAAGCTCCATACAGTCTAAAGGTAGATGTCCATGTGTAGTTTGATTATAGATCAGGTCTAGGTTCTATATTAATACTGTGAAAGTATCAAAGTGCTCAGTCCACAGAGAAATGCACACAGCCTGTATTCAGAAACTGAGCCTTAAAACCAGCCGTCAGGACTTCCTGTAACTTTGTGATGTCACAACAAAACAGTCATCGCTCTCAGCCACACCGCAAACCACCTGGACCCACCATCCAGCCTTGCAGGATTTGGTTTCTGTCTTAGCTTCCTCTCTGATTCACAGCTCCGACTGGTTGCTCCTCCATTGCAACAGCAGCTGTGATTCTTGGGTGTTGTAGTATTTTGAGCCGTCAACCAAAACAAAATGACAGAATGTGATTTCTCAAAAACAAAGCTGAAATAATTCAAACGGTGGCCAAAACATAAGCCTGTGTTTTTATGTTAAATGACAAAATTATTGTTTAAAGAATTGTTTTTTTAATGGGAGCACAGGAAAAAAAAATAAATCAATTAGTGTGGCCAGTGAAGTTTCCCCAGTCTTTAAAGAATACAAGCCACATGGTCCGGCAGATATCTGTTATCTTGAGGCTGCACTGAGGTGGACTTAAAGTGAAAGATGTGACATTTAGCCAATGACATACGTCTGCAGACCAACAGACAGAGAAGAACTGTGAATAAATCACAGAGAATTCATTAGATGTCTGATCCTGGGGCTAATTTGAAAGCCTCAGGACAGACACAGACCTACAGTAACCATTTTTCACCTTAGAGGGCAGAGTTGAGCTGCTGTCCTGCTAGGAACTGCTCTCTCTCTCTCTCTCCCTCTAACACACACAGACACACACACACACACACACACACACACACACACACACACACACATCACATCACACAGATCTAACAGAAGTCACCACTGTGGTGGGAATAGACTGAAAGTAGGGCAGGAAGGGCAGCTCTTGCTTGAGAAAGAGGAGGGAACCTGCTGCGCTCCAAAAAGACATAAACAAGTATTTTGAGTGAATCAGTACAATACCAGAAAAAAACTGCAAAACCCTAAAATGAATACATTAGAAATAAGATCTTTACTGAATATATCCTTATAAAATATAAATCTTGTAACTCCAGTTCAGTGGTACATCTACGTGATATTTGGTGGCTGAAAAACAAAGGTTCTTAAAAACATGGCAGTTATGTGTGGAGAACAAAAATAAAGTTGTATGCTTAAATATTTTGTGAATTTGATACATATAACCTTTTGATTGACTGGAAAATATCCTTCACCAAATCAAATCTGGCAACACTGCAATGAGTCAGGGATGCCATGTTTGTAGCCTTTACTGCCATCTAGTGTATAAACAGTAAAGCTGTTTTAAGTTACCGATTCTTAAATGTCATATTTTAGATACCAGAATATTAATAAATAAAAAAAAGAAATCAGCATATTATTCAACAATGAAAATAATCTGTTGATATTTAAAGAAAAATTAGTCACCACTGCTGCACCAAACAATAAAAACTGAAGGTCTTTTCATTTTGTAAAGATGATAGCTAAATTATTTTGTTATGATCATAGACTGTAAATAAAGATGGACGTAGCCTGTGTGACATCACCGACAAATTTCTGAAGAGCGGTTTTGAAGATCAGAGTGAGCTGCGCCACTGTTGCCATCTTGGCAGTCCTTGACTCCACCCCAAACTCCCAGCTAATCCAAAAATGGTTAAAGAGGTGGAGCGTGTGTGGAGCTGAGACTTCAGTGTATGCTGGTTTGTGGCAAGCATACGCTCACCTGTCACTCAAAGAGGCCACGCCCTCAATAACTCGGAACTTCAAGCCTTAATAGAAATGTAACCAGGTGAGTTATACAGTTGTCATGAAGGAGGAAATTAGGAATGGAGACCAAAACTGTTTTTTTTTACCAGGCTGTAAACATCTAGCCATTCTCTAGTGGTCATTAGAGGAACTACAGTTTTTGGGACTTCAGTGTTGACTTCATTATTCAGCCCTGGTGATTGCCGCTTGGTTATACCCAACAACTGCAACTCCCATGAGGCTTTGAAAGTGCTTCTGTGGCTAGGACTTGTGGGATATATTGTTGTTGAAGGCTAACTAAAGTGTTGTTGTTTTATGGCATGGTGACAGACATTCATTAATCAGACTATATGTCTGAAAACACCGCAAACAAAATCTTTTCAGAAAATTTATATTATATTTAATTTGTCATATATTTTTTTATCAATGAGATAGGATCACATTCAGGGTTCTGGGTTATTTGATGTCAACACAAATCAAGTGTTCTGTTCTCACCTGGTCAAACAAACCAAGCTTTAAAAAGCAGATGCTGCAGATGTGAGATTGTCCGTCTGAAAACTAAACAAAGGCAGAAATTCTTGAGATGACTGTCACCACAGAACTGTCATAATGGTCTCCCAGCATCTCCCACTGAATGTGCCTACATTATGAGTGAGGCAGGCCGTCTGACAGCCTGTCAATACCACAGATTCTCCTCCAGCTGCTTTCCAAAGACTCCTCACCGAGGGGAGGACAGCGCTGTCTGCTCTCCTTACATGCCTCATGGATTTTAGCTTTTTTTTCAGACATGTTGGAGTTGGGGAAACAAAAATTGATGAGGTATATTTTCCTCCTTTTTCTTTTCAACTCTGTCAGCCCAGTGGTTTTCTTATTCATGTTGCATCGGCTGCAGCTAAGGAGCCATTTGATTTCTCATCCCTGAGCTAGTTGACATTTATTTCACAAACACTTGACATTTGGAAATGGGCTTCCTGTGTGAGCACTGTGTGTGCACACTTGTAACCCCCTGTCCTCTCTCTCTCTCTCTCTCTCTCTCTCTCACACACACACACACGCACACAGCCCTGTGCCATTAGCAGCCTTTGTACAGAGCAGCTGGACAGTCCGACTGTCTGCTTGTTATCTTGGACTAAAATCGACTCAACTTTATGCTGAAAGCGAACTCTCAGTCTGAAATCTGCCAATAAATCAATACGTTCTGACTAATTTTGACATTTGTAACAGAGACTTTTGATCCAGTTTAGTTTCTTACAGTTAAAGGTTGAAACATACAGCAACAACCAACAACTTCTGCTACTTTGTGACGTCACAACAAAGCAGTCACCGCCCTCAGCCAAGCCCCAAGCCCCGCCCACCTGGACCCACGATCCAACCTTGCAGGATTTGGTTTCTCTGAGTGTTTACCTGAAATCTGCTATATTTTTATTGGATAACTCAGAAAACAGTCAGCCATTGAGATGCTTTGTGGTTCTAATCTGATATCTGTCTAGCATCCAAGAAGTTTTCTTTACGGATTATAATCTGATCACAAGACTCTACAGCCGGATGTTGAAAAAGTGTGAACACATCCATCTCAAGACACATATGCAATCATTCCTCCTCTCATAGTCTATGTCAGTGAGCAATCTGAGGACATCTACCCACTGTCTGATCTTCTGAGTCCGTCTTCTTGGTTCCTTGTGATAAGAAAACCCTGAAGCTGTTGCTCTCCAAACATCAAATACAAACACAGCACTGAGCTGTTGAACCTTTTATGTGATCAGTTCAGACACTGAATGATCTGTTTGAGTGAGGGAGCGGCATGCATGAGCCCTGCAGACCAGAGTTAAACCTCACCACAAAGGATCCAGGGGGAAGCTTGTCTCCTCTTAATAACACACAAAATATTGACAATACACTATTTTTGCCATGAATTTCTAGTTTTCTGTATCTTCATCATCATCAATCATGCAGAAAATGAGGCTATTATTGATGTATGATTCATGCATGAGAGTGATTCATCACTAATTCACTTAACATGCATGCTATTCTTACCATCGCCATTGAAGCATGGCAGCACTTATTATTCATTTTAACAGCAATAATGATAAATAAAGTAAAATCAAGCAGGATACAAATGTTGCATCTGTCGTTTCTGACCATGAGAAAGTGAAAACCATCGTATAATAAAGCTTTTATTTTGCTTGTAGTTTATAATTACATTTCATTCAAGTGTGAAAATGAATGTGCTCAGAGGTGTAAATGCATACAAATCAACATGACTGCATATAGCTAGAAGAGCTGCAGCATACCACACCTGTAAGACAAAGTGTAGGGATTAAGTTTTTACACGTAAGACAAGGTGCAGTTTATATCAGATTTAATCACAAATGTATTTAATTAAAAAGAGCAGACGGGCAAACTGTGGTTGTTGCTGGTAACTGTAGTTTCAATAAAACTCTGTTTCTAATGAAAAGACATTGGCTGGTGAAGTGATGAACTGAACCGGGAATAGATTCTGAAAACATTCTAACAAAAGCAGCGAAGCATCGAGGAGACATTAACATTCGCCAAGGTGATAGCGTGTTAGCACGTGTTGTCATTCATGGTTAACCTCAGACGCTGAGTCCAGGAATCCTGATTGTGACACCTGAGCTAGGTGTGAACAGGGTCGGGATTTCAAAATAAGACACAGTGAGGGTTCTGCTGTGAGGTGTGACTCTACTGATGTTCAGGTGAGTGAATTCATGCCGTAGCAGCACAGGAGACAACACATGCATGAATATGTCCACATTATGATCAAAATGACGATGTCTCGTTTATTTTCATTTCTACTTTTTAACTGTCTGGGCTATAAAATGTCCAGAAATGTCCATTAGAAATTGACGCCCAATTTTGGGGAGTCTGGGATCCAACATCCAGCGGAAGAGGAGGAAGTTATTCAATACAGGTGACATGCACAGATACAGTGCATCTGGAAAGTACTCACACCCCTTCACTTTCCCCACATTTTGTTATGTTACAGCCTGATTCCAAAATGGATTAAATTCCTTTTTTTCCTCATCAATCTACACACAGTACCCCATAATGACAAAGCGAAAAAGGTTTTTTAGAAATTCTTGCAAATTTAAATATCGCATGTACATAAGTACTCACACCCTTTGCTATGACACTCAAAAGTGAGCTCAGGTGCTTCCTGTTTCCACTGATCATCCTTGAGATGTTTCTACAACTTGATTGGAGTCTACTTGTAGTAAATTCAATTGATTGGACATGATTTGGAAAGGCACACACGTGTCTATATAAGGTCCCACTGTAGACAGTGCATGTCAGAGCAGAAACCAAGCCAAGAAGTCAAAGGAATTGTCTATAGACCTCAGAGACAGGATTGTATTGAGGCACAGATCTGGGGAAGGGTACAAAAACATTTCTGCAGCACTGAAGGTCCCAAAGAGCACAGTGGTCTCCATCATTTGTAAATGAAAGAAGTTTGGAACCACCAGGAGTCTTCCTGGAGCTGGCCGCCCAGCCAAACTGAGCAATCGGGGGAGAAGGGCCTTGGTCAGGGAGGTGACCAAGAGCCCGATGGTCACTCTGACAGAGCTCCAGCGTTCCTCTGTGGAGATGGGAGAAACTTCCAGAACCGTCAACCGTCTCTGCAGCACTCCACCAATCAAGCCTTTATGGTAGAGTGGCCAGACGGAAACCTCTACTCGGTAAAAGGGACATGACAGCCCGCTTGGAGTTTGCCAGAAGGCACCTAAAGGACTCTCAGACCATGAGAAACAAGATTCTCTGGTCTGATGAAACCAAGATTGAGCTCTTTGGCCTGAATGCCAAGCGTCACATCTGGAGGAAACCAGGCACCTCTCATCACCTGGCTAATACCATCTGTACAGTGAAGCATGGTGGTGGCAGCATCATGCTGTGGGGATGCTTTTCAGCAGCAGGAACTGGGAGACGAGTCAGGATCGAGGGAAAGATGAACGGAGCAAAGTACAGAGAGATCCTTGATGAAAACCTGCTCTAGAGCGCTCAGGACCTCAGACCGGGGCGAAGGTTTACCTTCCAACAGGACAACGACCCGAAGCACACAGTCAAGATAATGAAGGAGTGGCTTCGGGACAAGTCTGTGAATGTCCTTGAGTGGCCCAGCCAGAACCCAGACTTGAAGCTGATTGAACATCTCTGGAACGACCTGAAAATAGCTGTGCATCTAACCTGACAGAGCTTGAGAGGATCTGCAGAGAAGAATGGGAGAAATACCCCAAATACAGATATGCCAAGCTTGTAGCTTCAAAAAAAGGAATTTAATCCATTTTGGAATAAGGCTGTAACATAACAAAATGTGGGGAAAGTGAAGGGGTGTGAATACTTTCCGGATGCACTGTAGGCAGAGCGCCTGATAGAAATACTAATCACAGCAAAAATAAAAAGCAAGCAATAAAATAACACACACAACTTGCAATATAATATCTCTGCTGTGTGACACTTAGTAGTGAACATTATCCAGGCAGCAATTACCCAAAAATCTATTTGGCAAAACCATTTTGTAGTTAATCAATATAATTTTTAGAGGAAATGGTTGAATCTTAATTATATAAATAATGAATACAAATAGGAGTATTAAATATACTATATGGCCAAAAGTACATGGACACCTGATCATTCCAGAAATATGTTACACTTTGTGCATCAGTGAGGTCCAGATGTGATTTAGGAAAACTTTTCACAATTCAATCCACTAAGCCACAAAATACATAATTAAATAAAAAAAAGTTTGATGAAATAGCTCCCTGTATCCATTTCCACCAAAACTTAACAACAAAAATAAAATTCTTAGAAACAAGAAAGTCATAGTGTTCAATGCTATTCCTTGTGTCAACGAATACACTCTTAACTTTTTTTTTTTCCACAGCATATTGTAATATTTTCTGATGTCAAGAAATTTGCAAATGAATTCTATGCCACCATTACTCAATATCTGACTGTTGTCTGTATTAATCCTAGTTATACATGGTGGCAACAGATAATGGCCAGCACTGATGTGAGGTGATGAGGTCTGGATCTCAGTCAGCAGTCCAGATCATCCCAGAGGTGTTGCGTGCGGTTCAGGTCTCGGTTCTGTGCAGATCAGTCAAGTTCTTACACATCAAACTGGAAAATGATTTCTTAATGGAATTGACTCTGTGCACTGTGGCGACCTCAGATTTCAGCCACTGATTGCGGTCGTCAAGCAGCACCTCTTTTTTTTTCTCTGTCTATCTCAACATTGAGTATTCTCTGCAAGGAAATGGCAGACCTGAAACGCCTCATTGAATTTCATGTGGAGCAGACGCCGCTCCCTCTGCAGGAAAGGCGTTATGATGCTTGGAGTGCTGTGTAGTCGGCGCTCTCGAAAGCTCGGGGAGTTTGATAAATTGCATTTGAAGTGATGCCTGCATTAACAAGATCAGACCTTTTGTAAGTCGATAGCAGCGACGGTCAGAAGCACAGTTCCTGTAAAGTTTGGTGAGAGTGTCCGCACAATGTACAGTGATGCTTAAAAAAAAACAAAAAAAAAAAAACACAAGATGCTGGCAACTGTATTCATAAACTGGTTGTTGATGAAAAGGCATCTGTTTCCCTGTTTGTGGATTGAGCTACAACATCTGCACCCTCTCTGACCTTATAACTAGTGAAAGGTTATGTTGTTATCAAAACAGCGTAACCTCTGTACGCACACCACTGTAGAGCATCTCACTCACATGTCACACTTCATTGGTCTAAACTGTACTCAGTCAGGCTTAGGTGACCAGGTTTCTGAAATGAAAAACAGGGACATTTCCGGTCCTGTGGTCAATATTTCATTAAAACAATAATGGGACTTCCCTTCTGCTCTGCTGCCCAGTCTTTCTCCAGTCAGTTTTTTTTCATTCACAATTAAAAACAGGGACTTTTCCAAGGGACAGGCAAACTGTCCACGGAAAACAGGGATGTCTGGTCACTCCAGCTTAAGTTGTTGCGAGGTTGTGAATACAGTTAAAGTTCTTCTCCAGACATGTTTTAAACTCTGTAAAACTCCTCTGATATGATTAATATTTTGTTAAACATGATGTTCAAACATAAAAAGTGAAAAAAATGGAAATCTGGGTCTGAAGCTCCTCTAATCTTACTTCCTCACTAAGAAACCGGGATAAGCCTTGGCCCCGCCCACCACCTGCTGTCTCCAGGTGGACAGGTGAAAGAGCAGAGAGCATCGAGATGGTTAGAGGAGGAAACATCAGAGAGACTCAGCCACATGTTTGAGCCTCAGTCAGACCCAGACTCAGAGGAGGAGTCTGAGACCAGAACCAGAGACTAGCAGACAGATCAGAACGGTTAGCATAGTTAGCATCTTTTATTTGGTTATATTGTTTGTTAGCTTCTAACAGGCAGACATAGTGTCGACTGATTATTTCACTCGTCATATGTCGTGTATTGTATTAAAAAAACACCATATGGACAAAGTTAAACACTTAATTTTCATTGGAGGGGGTCTGTAACATGTCAACATACAGCAGCCAATAAAAACAAGCTATTTGATAACATGTTAATACTAGAATGTTAATATGTGCAGGCAACATAGTTAGCGCGGTAACATGCTAACAGACATTTCAACATAAATGCATTTTCGATTATGTAATTTTTTGCGCCTCAAAATAAAAGCACTTGAGAGCATTTTTGAAAGGAAGCACATGTTAGCATGTCAAGGCCAGGACTGAGACTTAAGCAGTTATACTCAGAGGTATACTGTGCTGACCATGCTTGTTAGCAAAGCGGATGTTGGTGACCAGGTAAAATGTGAGGGGAACTCTACCAAATTTAATGGTAATTTATCTGATATTTGTCAAGGTATCACTCCACTGACAGACAAGTAAAAAAATTAACCTGAAATTGAAAATTTGAAACCTGAAAACTCCACTCACACTGGTGTGCAAAGTACATTCAAAAATACCAGTCTCTTTATTATGATTTATAATTCAATTATAGTTAACATCTCCATTTTACACGCAATGAAACCTCCTTCATTTAATCCTCTCAGGTTAGAAAAGCTTTTTTATTTGTAATTTGGATGTATTTGCATCTAAGACATGTCCTGCTTTATGAATTGATACAGTGATGTCAGAGACTCTAAATTTATAGCATTTTGTAAAGGTAACACACAAGCTGCAGTCTGTTCTTCCATCCTGTTACCACCAGTTAGAACATCTATATTTCTTCATCTATTCACCAGAGCAACATATGAAGAAAAATGCATCAGGCCCAGAGGTATGGCTGCGTGATTACATTATCACTTTGATATCATCAACACACAGTGAAAGTTAACCCTCAGGAAAAAACAGGCCAACAATTCACAGTAAAACACTCTGCTTCTCAAAGACTAGGTTTCCCTCCTCCCAAAGCTTCAATCAGCCTGCGACACTCAGCACAGACCACCGACATCCAACCCCGCCGGCTCCAAACTGGAACTACGTCCTGTGTGTTTTTTTCGAACTGCTGTGGCACGCATGCCCCGGGCTCCGATAGCTCTGATATCGGACTCGAGGTGAGAGTGGATCTGTGGCTGGGAAAAAAAATGGCATCTTGAATTATGTCACAGAAAAAGATGAAGTTGAGAGCTGGAGGGCTAAAAACTGAGCGGACGCTTCGTGTTGAGGTCACGCAGCAGAACATCTGAGGCGGTGAGCGGATATGTGTCAGTGCTGCTGTTTGCGTTCATGGGAGGCTGTAGCTCATCATCATGTGTGGAGCTGCTTTTGGAGTTGTCTTCACTAGGGCTGGAACTAACAATTATTTTCAATATTGATCATTTTCACAAAATCATTTGATTTATAAAATATCAGAGGATAGTAACAGTTTCCTAAAGTCTTGTGTGACGTCTTCAGGTGTCTCTCATTAGATGTAGAAAAGCAGCAAATTCTCACTTTAGAGAAGCTGGAACTGGAACATTTTTGGCATTTTGGTTGAAAATGAATTGATTATCAAAGTAGTTACAGATGGGGCTCACCTGGTAGAGTGCATATCATAAAAGCTTGAAGGTGTAATGTGTAAGGTCTGGCCAGAATTTTAGTTTAAAATGTTCCAAAAATGAACTAACACCATGAATAGCATGTGAAGGAGCCACAGTGATGATGTCATGACCAACACCTCCATCTATTGTATTTCAGAGATATCTACTGAAATAAGCACGCTAACCAACTAGCTGCGACCTGTCCCGTGTTGTAATACCACTTTATGACACTAGATGCTGTGTGAGTCAGTGTAGCGTCTAATCTGCCCTCAGTCCCACAGAGAAGAAGAGCTTCCTCCTGAGCTTGAAGTTGCACTACAGCTCCCGACTAAAAAAAAAAAAAAAAATCCCAACAAAGCTAAACAGTCAATATCATTTATTTTATAATATATCATTATATATTAATATTATCAACAGCAATTAATTTAGAACAAACAAACTAACAATGAATGTATCTACTAACAAGTATAGTGTGTGTATCACAGCCTGATATATGTTCTCCCTTTGAACCATGGAGCTCCACTGTTTCCAGAAACTATTAGAAACACATCAGTGAGCCTCATTGTGTCACTGGGTGACATGTTCCTTGGTCTCCATCAACATGTTGAGTGCAATTTATTCTTAAACAACTCAATAGCTGCATCTCTGATCTCTGGGAGTTGTTCCATGCTGGGCACACGGTACTGAATATGCCTCTGGGTTTACATGTGTAATGTGTTTTTAAATTGAAAACAGTGGAGGGCTGTGGCGTGGAGGCAACTGTTCCCAGCCTTGTTCTATTGTTGGTTTTGGTCTCTTCAGGATATTGCTGTTAATAAAAAGATGAAATAATGCCGGTATTCATCTTTACCCATGTTCGGTGGTGGAGGAAGTATTTAGATCTTTTAAATGTATTTTTTACATAAGTAACAATCTAAGTATTTTAATAAAAATATGCTCTCAGTAAGTAAGTTTTCACTGTGCAGAATGACCTGTCTCAGAATATCATTGGCTGGGGCGCCCCAGTGGCTCAACTGGTAGAGCACGTACCACTTAGGCTCAGTCCTTAGCGCAGTCAAGGTTCAAGTCCGACCCACGGCCCTCTGCTGCATGTCATCCCCTCTCTCTCCCCAACCTTCCTGACACTCTCTCACTGTCCCTATATGAAGACAGGAAACATAACTTTAAAGAAAAAAGAGAATATCACATGCTACAGGATATGTTAAGTTTGGAATGAAGTTTTGTATTTGGTCCCAAAGGGTAAGACTCTACGGTGGCCCAGACTGGTCAGCACAAAACAAAAGCCATAACACGAATTATGGCTTTTGCATTGTGTTGACCCATCTGGGCCACTGTAGTACTCAGACCCAGAGACGATTGAGCAGTATAACAAAGACTGTTTATTGTAGAATTTAGGAATGATGGCTTAACGTTGGGGCTGGGATCGCCAAAGAGTGGAATGGAGGGGCAGAGGACTGAGCTGGACTGGAGGACAACCACAGAGCTGGCTGCATGCTGGATCTCAAGATGGGTGTTTGAAGACACGATGAAGCGATTATGGATAATTTATCCGAGCTAACGAGATACAGTGTGTCAATATTGACAAACATTTAAGCATTTATATCTTTGCTATGTCGCTTCTTACTAATGTGATCAGGTTGCTGAAAACGTGGTTAAACATCACAGATCCACAATGATAATGCAGACTGACAGGCTGTAAGGGTTAAGTCCCCTGTTCTGCCACATTAAGTCTGAACTACAGAAATAACAGTTGTGAAAATGAAACGTCTAAGTGTGCGGGGTTTCTGAAGCAGTCCTCCTTGAAGTGCGGGCTCACACTATAATGTTTGGAGCAGTGGAGAACTGCGGAAAAATGAAGTAGATTTTTGCAGGAATTTGAGAACAATGTCTTTTCGGCATGGCTACAAAACTAAAGAAACTCTTCAGTATAAGTAATGTGCTGTGGGGGTGTGCCACGCTCGCAGTGGTTGTCCAGGTTGCAGGTGGGCAGCACCAAGGACTAGGCTTTTAGCCTGACAGAGTTTCTCCCTTTGATTTTAACTTTGATCCTTGTGACTCTGGAGACCATTTACATGCACAAAAACCTATATAACACACTATAAGTAAGGAAAAACCTGTAATCGTAATAGGTCCCCTTTAAGTACACACACACACACGCACACAGTGTACCTGCTCGTCAATAATCCCACCATAAACAACCAGCCCTCCCCCTTTAACTGCCGTGACACCTGGGTCATACGATGACCCGATGACCCTTCTGTCTCACCATCCTCTTTCTCTGCTCGACTGACCGGTCCAGCAACCCTCCGTTCACAGATCCTCCCTCCCACTCTTCCTCTCCCTCCTCTTCTTCTTCTTCTTCTTCTTCAGCTTCATCATGTCCTCCTTCTGTTGTTGCACCTGCAGCACAGCTGGTTCTCTGGCGAGTGCTCCCGTCTGTGGGCGGCTGCTGTTTGCTTCAGGCTTCATCCAACCGTTCTCCCTCGCTGGTTAGCACTCTCAGCTTCAACTCCCCACCCCTCTCCCTGACACACACACACACACACACACACACACACACACACACACACACACACCACCACACTTCTCCACACTAGTTGAGCCGCCACGCGCCATCTGCTCCCATCAGGAGAGGGTGATTGATGCACTGCCTGTATAAAAACTACAGGGATGACTCATCGACTCCCCGCCGCGATGGTGCAGTGAGAATGTGTGTGTGTGTGTGTGTGTTGTTTAAGAAACACATCATTTCTTCTCTTCCATGTCTACTTCTGTGCTTCTCTATCAACATAGGCTTGTACAGCACCAATTTTTTGATCAGTAACCGATCACTTATTTATCAATCACTTCTCCTGCTGATGGAGCCGATACCTCAGGTGAGTGATCTCCAGAGGTTTCACGGTCTCAGGGTTAAATTAACAGTAAGAATTTTTATAGTGTAGTCAACTTTTCAACTGCTCATCAACGTGCTGAACGACGGCGTCAACACAAGTCAGCTGTGAAAAGCTGAGAGTCAATTATAAAGCGATTTTTTTTATTATAAAGCAGGTCTAGGTTCTATATTAACACTGTGAAAGTATCAAAGCCTCAGTCCACTGAGAAATGCACACAGCCTGTATTCAGAAACTGAGCCTTAAAACCAGCCGTCAGGACTTCTGGAACTTTGTGATGAGCAGTCACCGCTCAAAGCCATACCCCAAGCCCCGCCCACCTGGACCCTCCATCCAACCTTGCAGGATTCGTTTTTTCTGAGTGTTTTTACATGAAATCTGCTATATTTTTTTTGGATCACTCAGAAAACAGCCAGCCAATCGGAAAAGAGGCTCAGAGCCTCCTCTCTTCTGATTGGCTCACTGACCTGTTGTTACTAGAGTTCCAGAGAGAAGCCTGAGAGAGGAGATGTAAAACTACATTTTGGTTCTTAAATATGTCTTCTTATGGATCAACCCTTCAAATAAAACAAATGTAAATTTGTATTTACATCGCGCCAAATCACAACAGGAGTTATCTCAAGGCACTTTGACCATTAACAATCAATCTGTGACAGGAGTGCAACTTCATGAATCTATGTAACATTTCGTTGTTTCAAACATATGTTTTTGTGGCAAATGTGATAAAACTAGAAACAAAAAATATAATTTAACACCACGCAGATGAAGGGATAAAAGGGAAATGCTGACTGAATAATTATGATTAATTATTATACTCTATCGCAGAATGAAACCTAATAGACAGTGTTTTTGTGCTTTAAAATGTTTGAACACTTCAGTCTAGTGTTGCATTTTGTCCTTGCATTGTGTTCTTCTGTCCCCTCTTCTGTGTTTTGCATCAGAGATAATGTACCAACACGGTGTCATTGTGCACTTCCACTGAGTGTGGTTTAACACAGGTTCATACACCACAATAAGGCCACCGAGAGTAAAGTGGCTGTGCAGCTGCTCGTGAAAAGGAGGAGGAGATTGTGTTAGTCTCTGGTCCGGATGATGAGATGAAATCACGGAGAGGAGAACAAACAACCCCGGCGGCTTCCTCCAAAGCCACAGTCTGAGCCCAAGGCAGGTCGGCCCTTCATCTGCATCTCAATGAGGAATTTGATCACAGCTCAGCATTCAGAGGCAATGGCACAATGTGAGAGCCACCGGGAGCTTTCAGATATGAAAATTCATCTGGGAAACAAATTAAAGACGGAGGAGGAAGAGGTACGAGTGAAGCTCAAAACCAGGCAGCCCACTGTGTTTGATTCGTACTTTGCAGTGTTCCCTCTGTGTTGGTTTGTTTTTCCCGGAGGATAATGATGACATATGAACTCAAAAAATGTCCAGAAAGTTTAGAAGAGTCCCCCAACAACTATTTATTTATCTGCTTTCTTTGGCATGTGTCCTATAAATCTCCATCAGGAAGCAGTCGTCATGTCTTGGTCATCTCTTCTCTTACGTTAGGGTTAACTGACAGCTTTGTTGTGACATCACAAAGTTACAGAAGTCCTGATAGCTCAGTTTCTAAATATAGGGTGTGTGCCTGTGGTACATCACAAGAATGCAAACCTAAAAAAAGAAGATTTTTAATAGTTTTTGTAATGTTGACAGTCTGATGAGTACAGGAAGTACCTTCCAGAGTTTAGGGGTCTTGACAGTAGAAATCCTGACCCCCTCTGTTTACAAAATTGGACCTGGGAACAACGAGGAGGAACTGATTGGACAACCTAGGAGGATCATGTTTTGGTTCACAACTTTAAGAGGTCTATTATATATTCTGGGTCCAGTCCAAGTTGAGCTTTTAAACTGAGTAATAAAATTTTAAAATCAACTCTAAAATGTAAAACTGTCAGTGAAATGATGCTAAAACTGGATTAATGTAGTCTCTTTATACCCATTAGAAAGCTGGCAGCTGAGTTGTAGGAGAGACAGCTGCAGAAGAGCAGAGAGCTGCAACAGTGGAGTCTGGAAAAAGTAAAAGCATGAATGATCGTCTTCAAGTCAGAGACAGAGACAGAGAAGGTAATTGTAGAGATGGTTCTTAAGTGTAAAAAACAAACAAAAAAAAGACATGGACGACTTGTTCCTTTAATGTGAGATTATAAAAGAATATAAAACTTTAGGTTTTATATTAGTATGTGGTTAGTTGGTTAGTTTGCCATCTACGGTGTAGAACCCAAAATACTTCCACACGATACTCTGGTTTCGAGATGGTCTGATCAGGGTGGCTTTGCTCGCTAGTGTTCTCCACTTTTATAGCGAATAACATAACATTGCTAGCTTGACAGGTCAAGAGGGCATGTGCCATAGGTCAACCTGACAGGGAAGTTTCAGAGCGCCCTCTGCTGGATCACAAGCAAACTATGACATTTTGAGTTTGAACAGATAATTACAGTTCAAATTCCGAGTAAAAGGTGACGGCCCTAACTGAAGCTACTTATCAACTCAGAGCACCCGACACCTGACTTTGAACTTTAGAACTAATAAAGCGTTGAACAACAATGTGTCCCGGCTGGGTCCATCACTTTTTTGTGTCCCCTGGAAACACTTCTGTCGTCGTCTGTGCTACTTACAGCATGTTATTTGGTTGTGTTGTGAGGATTTGCAGGACACGTGTAAGCAAAGTGATGGAAGATGTTTTTTGAATTTCTTTAGTTGCAGTGTGTTGAGCTTTAACCGTAGGTTTGGTTAAAGTTTGCTCTACATTTAGATTGAAACTTGACTAAATATCAGACTGAGAAGTGAAATGAAATGGCCGCTCAGTCTGATCAGCCTAGGACAGTGCAGAGTTGATGAAATAATGGATAAAACAGGTATTTGTGTTTGTAATGAATAGGTTGGGAAAAACTGAAATTACTCGACATGAATGTTAAGATCACCCCACCTTGTTTACAGAATTAAATCCAACATGCCATAGTCCAACACATTTACACTGTCCTCCCCTGGAAATCAGATTCAAACACCTCAATTTCAATCAGGTATTATCTCTGGTGATGTATCTGTTTTTATTTGCATCAAGGGGCTTTTAATTACAGGTTTCCCAGAGTGTGAAGCAAATAAAAACCACCACAATGCCGTGGTTAACGGGGTATGACGGCGGATAGGTTTTAAGCCTATGTGGGTGATATTAAAATGCATGGTTGAACTAACTGGACGGGGAACAAAGAGGAAAGAGAGGACAATAGATTGTTCACGACGGTGTATACTTATCACAAAAAGGCTGCAGAAGAAGAACACTAAATCCACCGGATGAATAGAAAGTAAAGTTAGCGGTGAATTAGCATGGACAAGGTGCAGGAGCAGAAGAGATATCGCTATGGAATAAATGATGAAAGAAAGTGCAGCAAGCGTTTTCAGTGTCACTGAGCCCTCTTCCTAACAACCACAGCACTTGCTCTTTTCATGCATTTCTCCTTTTTGTTTCCTGTGTTGGTTCTAAAGATAATTTCCTCCTCAGAGTTGCACATTTGAAATGAGTGGCATGGACTTTTCAAAGCCATCGCTGATATAGGTAAAGTTGTGAACTTTTAATCTGAAAGGTGGTGGGGGGGACATGGGTCAAGGTGGCCCCTTCCACACATACACACTCATTACTGGTGAGGATGTCAGTTTCCTGCATGTCTGGGGCTTCTGAGAGGCGGCATGACCAGAGTAAAGCCATAACATGTAGAATCTTTATGTGATTACTGCAGCTTTAAAACTCTAATGATGGTAGAAATGTTTGTTTGTAGAAAAATGAGAAAATCCTGGTGAACACTGCTGCTGTCTATAGCATGTGTCGGTCATTCATCACAGTGCCAGAGTGCCAGAATCTTGGCAGACCCGATGCAAAAGAGACCAAAAAAAACAGTTGGACCCTCAAAATACACCAGAGGATAATTTGGCCCAATTTGAGTTCGAGTCACCAACAGACCCAGAGAGAGGAAGGGAGTCATCAATCAGCACTAGTTGTCCTATGAATCAGTATATCTGAATCATGACTTGCTGAGAGATGACATTCAAGACCAGGAACTCATCTATCCGAACCAAATCAGGTCGGATCTCAGTAACTAGGAACTTAAGGAAACCACCGTCCTCTAATTGGAACGCATTGCTCTCTGGTACTGGTGCAGGTTGGTAAAAGGTACATTACATTTACATTTACTCAGTTGGCAGACGCTTTTATCCAATATACGATATCTATGCAATACATTATATCTATACAAGTGAGGGACATCACTTACGTTTCAGTGCAATAGGAGACCTTGGTGGAAGTACTAACGTCTACATTTAGATATACAATCAAAACAGGCATTCAAAAACCAGAGTAGGCTGGAAAAAGACTGGAACACTAAGGCTTTGAAGGTAGTTAGGGAATGGAAATAAGGTGGGCAGGTAGGTGGTAGGTAGGTGTGGAGAACATGAGTGGAACTAGTGTGAACACACTGAGGGTTCCTGCTGGTCAGATGGAGAACTACAGGATCTGAAACAACAGGAGAGTTGTGCTGGGAACACAACGCCTGCGTTGCGTGTGCATGGCGCATGTCGCTGAACTGCTGCAGCTCACAAGTTTAGAGTTTGCAGGTTACCTGAGTGTTGGATTTCTTTGCATTATAATTTAATTTTTTGGTTTATTTTTGACAGAAAAATGTCACTGTCTCCACATGCAGCTGTTGAAATGGTAAAAAAAAAAATATTTATGTTTTTTCATAGTGGAAGGTATCAGTTGAATGTAATGTTGCTGGTATGATGTAAGTGTGACATCATCATGGCTCGTGAGAGGCATGAGACATGCGTAACACATTATCATGAACGCTGAAATGAAAACCAAGACGTTCCACAGCCGCCACGCACATGCCACGCAGCCAGTGTGTTCCTGTCCCGAGGCTTGGAAGGTAATGAATGGAAAGCAGGTAGGTGTGGAGAACACGACTGGAGCTAGTGCAAACCATAAACGGTATGTTACGACCCCATGTAGTGTTTGGGTTTGCTGCTCTCTCTCTCCCTTTCTCCTGCTCTAGGTATGGCTCCTCCTCCGGTGGAGTAGGTGTGCTGCAGCAGCTTCCCACTCATCAATTAGGAGGAGGTATAAGAGTAGAGAGAGGGAGCCCAGTCAGTGCCAGTGGTGTGAGAGATGTGTGATGTACTTCTTGCAGTGAAGGAGGGAGCTGATTTACCTGAGATCTAGACTGTTAGTGGTATGCTGTCAAATCCTGGATGTTTATTGTTTTATAGATATTTGAAACCTCTGTGATGTCACAGAGGTTTCTGAAGAGTGGTTTTGAAGCTCAGAGTGAGCTGCACTACCGTCGCCATCTTGGCAGTACCTGACTCCGCCCCTAACTCCTAGCTAATCCAAAAATGGACAAAGAGGAGGGGCGTGTGTGGAGCTCAGACTTTAGCGCATACTGGTTTGTGGCGAGCATATGCTCACTGACCTGTCACTCAAAGAGGCCACACCCCCTCACTTATACATAACTTTAATTCATAATAAAATGTGAACAGGTGAGTTATATAAACAGCTGTCATGAAGGAGGAAATTAGCTCTAGAGACCAAAACTGTTCTTGTACCAGGCTGTAAACATGTTTATCTCTGCTGTAAAGTTGGACATTTTAACATGGGAGTCTATGGGGATTGACTCACTGACTAAACGGGCGTCTTCTACCCTCTTCTCCTCTTCCTTTCCCAGCCTTTAAACAACGTTTGCAATCCCATTAAATCTTTGCAAATAATGGAACAATCAGTAAACATGGAGATTAATCAATCTCTATAATGTTGCCCGGATCGTCAGTTTAGGTCTCTAACCTTATTTCGTTATGCAATCAGTGCTAACGACCCTGCAGGGACACATATGGAGGAGCTGGGCATCCTTTCAGATTCATGAATTTCCCATTTAAAACATGAGCGGTGGTCTGGGCAAACACTCCATTGACTGCACTTTGTGACGTCCGCTTGTTGGAAAGGAAGACGGACATAAATGGCTCTGCGGGCCTTTGAAAAGGGAACATATGCCCTTTTTGAAGATGAGAAGCCCTTTTTGTAGCACATGCACACCATTAGCCCGGCACAATGGAGAGCCCTCAAGGCCGAGCACTCGTCCTATACATGGGAAATGAGTCTGAGGAGCGGCGCTGCAGAGGCATGAATTAGATGTTACAGTCTATTTGTCAAGCTGCAACGTTGTCCTCGAGCTATTCCACAACAGATACAGTCAGCAGGAGTAACACAGATACTATACTGCAGCTGCTTAAAGGGCCAGGCTGCTGTTCTTTCATGTATAGACCCATAAATCCAAATCAAGGACATTTTTATTAAGCAGTGTGTACTTTTACTTTTTTTTTTTTTTTTTTTTTTTTTTTTTTTTTACTTGTGTACATTTGGTCTGGGGCTGTTTTAAACGATCTGAAGCTTGTTTTACTGAATAACTAATAACTAACTAATATATATGATATATATATATATATATATATATATATATATCATATATATATAGAGACAAGCTGAGAAACAACTGAAAGTGCAGCTATGAGGCTTTAACTCACTGTCTCATTAGTATTTGTTGGCCATTTTAAAGAAAATGTTAAACTGAATTATTAATATTATCAGTGATGTACAGGCATACATCGAAATAAAAAATGCACAATAAATTAAATTTACATGGAAATAGACTTTAGTTCGATTTCTTTTTTTTTTCTCCTGCGCTTGTGTCTATAAAATAATTAAATACAAATACATATAATAATTAGATACTAATACATATAGTATTTTGAGTAATTGAATGGACAAAATAAGAAGTCAGACAGCTGAGTTTGTGCTGGAAAAAAAAATACTGTCATGTCCTGTCCTGATTTAAGTTATGTTTTCTGTTTTTGTCATGTTGGTTTTTCATTTCCTGTTTTATTTTGGTGTATGTCTTACCTCTCCTCTCGTACCAGAATTCCACTTCCTGCCTTAGTGTGTTTCCCGCTCCTGTGATTGTCGACCCCGCAACTAATGTGTTGCACCTGTTGTCTTCCCCTCCTAGTGTATTTAGCCTGCGTGCCCCCTGTCTCCTTTGTTCTTAGTAGCAAGCGGCCCAGCATTCTCTCTGTGTCCAGTCTAGTGTGTATGACCTGTTTCCTGTTCGCCCAGGCCTTTTGCCTCAGCCCTTGGATTTGTTCGCCTTGCCTGACTGACGTCCTGTGTACCGACCTGGTTTCCATTAAAAACCCTGCCTCTGATTGCTGCTGAGATGCGCTGTATTGAGTCCTCATCTAGTGGTTGTGTTATACTGTGCATGTGGTGTACGCTTTAAAAAGGTTAAAAACAAAAGTGGATGCAAGGGAGAGTTGGCAATCCTAATGAAGGGAAATCTATAATTATAGGTATAGTAGGTATAGTAGGTTGATACAAAAGAGCAAAAGAAAAACAGAACCAAAAAAATGGCAAATTGGTTTCCATCCAAATGCTGGAGTGATGTGCAGAAGAAAATGCAAATGAATCCATGTTTCTTTCTTTACCATTGTTGTGCAAATATAGTCAAGATAAACAAACCATGTCATTATCACTAATGAAAAAAGAACGTTGCAGAAGAATAGAAGAATACATCATCCACCGGGTGAATAGAAACAAAAGTTAACTGTGAATTAGCATGGACAAGGTGCAGAAGCAAAAGAGTCATCGCTTTGGAATAAATGAGGAAAGTTCAGCGAGTGAAAACACTAATCTCCAGAACTTTAACAACCACAGCACTTGGTTTTCCCAGTTTGGTGTGGAAGAACTCGAATGGTCTGCGCAGAACCCTGACTTCATCCCCGTCAACCCAACAAGCCTTGTGATGAACTGGAACACCGAGAGTGAACCAGACTTTATCATCAGCATCAGTGTTGGACCTCACTGATTGTCATGTATAAGTTTTCCCCATGTGTAAATAGACCAAACATGGATCTTACATCAACCAAAGATTCCTGTTCAAACTGACGTTATGTCAGAATTACAATCCTCAAACAACCAACTCACTGGTCGTACGCATGGGAACCTTTGCCCTCTCTTCCATCTAACACATTTAATCAATGTGTTATTATGCTCTTGTGGCTGAATGGGAGCAAATCTCTGCACGCTACAACGGCCACTCATTTCTTCATTCTGAGCGGAGCTTAGCTTTGTGTTTAATCTGCGGTTCTTACGCCCTTACGAGAACAGGTGGGGATAGGTTCGATGCCCTTGACTCCCCAATTTTGAAAAGTTGGAGGGTCGTCCTCCACTTTGCTTCTCCCAACATGCCGGCCCTCTCATCAGACGACAGCTCTGTGTCAGTCCAGGCGCCACAACCTGTAAGTGCAGCTGCTGTTTTCATGCGACCTGCTGCCATCTTCAACAACATGTGATGTTCTTCGACACTGGGTACTAAGTGCATGTTCTTGAGGTGCTTACTCAGCCATCTGAGGGTCCGTTTACACTGGCATCCTAAAGAAAAAACAACTACTTTATAGTGACATTTTTACAACAATTTTATAGTGCATTTATAGTACATTCATATACAGCTGTATTTAAGCACGTCAAAAACATTCCTCATTCCAATTACATATAAAACTGCATGAAATCACATCCTACGATAAATATGTTTACTTTTAAACAATAAAAAGTAAAAAAATAATATATAATAATAACTTAATTTATGGAGCACTTTTCATACATGAGAAGTAGCTCAAAGTGCTTTACAATTAAAAAAAAATCGAATTGTACAGTAAAATAAATGCGGATTGAAGGACAATGAAAATAGAGAATTAGAAAGACAGTTTTTCCGTTACTTGTTTGTTGCATACTGTAGATTTGAGATTGCACCAACTTATATCCATTGTTTCTTTGTGTTTTCTGTTTGATGTATATGGTTTTTTTTTTGTTTTTATTTCATTTCTGAAGTAAATGAAATGAAGACAACAAGATGTAACGTGTCAACATGTGAAGACGATACCAGGTAAATGTGCAATAAAACCACAGGAACATTTGAGCTGATTACTGTGACTGATGTCATTTAACCTTTTAAACATGTAAACAATGAACTCACTAAACACTATAGATATGCTGTAAGTACATAAACTAAATATCAAATGAACCTATCTCCTTCAAATCCCGCACACAGGACATCAGTTGTGTCTGAAACATGGGTGAGATCAGTAGCACTACTTTTTACTTTGTCAAGGTTGCATCATTGTTACATCCTTGTTGTGCATTCAAAGACACTGTGACATCTGAGGAGACATGATTATCTCATTATATGTGATCCATGTATGATGTCATCTGAAAATTAAACCAAAAGACAAATAATGAGGACACTGTGTCATTCTGTGTGTTAATAAAAGCCGCTCCTCCGCAGCTGACTGCCAAATCTCTTATTTTGAAGTGTCCTTGAACACATCAGTGCTGTTGTCAGACATGTCAGTGCTTCTCTTGGTTGCTCATGTCCTCAGTGAAGAACCATTACATGTTATGCTTCACTCGAATTATGACTGTAAATACTTCACCACACAGCCGCAGAATTTCAACAAGCCACGTATATGAATTTTGTTATTTTCGAAGCAGGTGCCTTATCGCACGCTAACAGATGTCCTGGGATCGAACACATCTCGCAGGCTGAAGTGTTTAACCTTTCTCAGATTGACGGCCTCCAAACTGCCGCCTGTCATTTTTGAGGGGGAATTGTTTCTTCAATTTGTCTGAATGAAGATATCACGGCCCGGATGCTCCTTATCGCCTCCCCGGTAACACAGCCGGCGGCGGTTGTTTTGACACCTTCAGACTTCCCTGCACCCTCCACAT
>NW_019525531.1:1088245-1091797 GCF_002814215.2 Seriola lalandi dorsalis | reverse complement strand
GGTGGGGGGTGGGGGGGGAGTCCTAAATAGAAATGTGCCGCCTTTTTATAGCAGGTGGGAAGATTTTGCACATTTAGATCACACTTCAGCTCATGGGCTCTGCCAAAGCCTTGATAATTAATATGATTATTCATATCCGAGAATCTGAGTGAAGGACACATCGGTGCTTTGTTTGAGGCAAAATATTTTCTCTGGTGTTTGAGGTTTCGCTGCTTCTGTGTCACATGATGATTTATTCACTGGAAAATCTTATTACAGTTATTTGTTATTTTCAATACAAAAATATTTCCTGATGTTGTGAAACTGATTTAAAGGATCATTCTGGTTTATTAACAAAATTAATAGAGATCTGTAAACACGATGACATAACGACATAGACTGTAAATAAAGATGCACGTAGCCTCCATGACATCACCCACAGGAAGAGTGGTTTTGAAGCTCAGAGTGAGCTACTCCACCGTAGCCATCTTGGCAGTGCCTGACTCCGCCTTCCAACTCCCAGTTAATCCGAAAATGGGCAAAGAGGTGGAGCATGTGTGGAGCTGAGACTTCTGCACATGCTGGTTTAATAACTGTGGCAAGCCTACGGTACCATTAGCATCATTAGCACAGCTGGGTGTATTTGCTCAAACGCTAACCCAAGGCTAATTAATTTGCTGGCTAGCTTGTTAACATGCTAAGCTAACAAGCCAGGTATGGGGAGCACAGACACCGATACCTGCATGTAGATGTGGCGAAAACATTCACTTGGAGTCAAAGATGAACTGATTAGAATTTGGTGTTCAGAGGTCAAAGGTCAAGGTCATTGTGACCTCATAAAACAGATTTTTGGCCATAACTCACACATTCATTCACTAATTCTGACACAATTGAACTTAAATGTCTATAAGGATAAAGTTAAGTGATGACATTTTATATCCAGAAGGTCAAAGGTCAACTTCACTGTGACATCATAATAATATCAGGGGGAGAATGTGACCATATTTCCTTCAACTTGACTGGTTGTGTAGTGCATGGAAAGGCGGATTCATTTGCATGTTCTTTCTGCAGATTTTATCAAAATTCAATAACAATTTATGCAGCATTTGGATGGAAACCAGTGCCACTTTTGTTGTTTTGTTGTTTGTTTCTTCTTCTCCTTGCTTTTAATAAAAAAAAAAAAAAAACTACTGAAGGAAAAAAACATTTACAGAATCATCAAATCTTGCATGAATAAAGATTGTATTACATTGCTTTATCCATTTATCTATTTGGATCCCGATTAGTCACCACCAAGGTAGCAATGAGTCTTCCTGGGCTTCACTCAAGTAAAAATGACATCATAATACAAAACAATGTAAAGACAAAAAAGGCAACAAGAAAATAAGAGCAAATACAAACAACAGTAAAACTATTAATTAGATAATAACAACAGCGGCAAGTTCCACACTTTATCTAAAGTGGAGGCTTTTTAAAAACACTTTTACTGGGTAATGTGAAATATCTGATGGCTTTCTATAATTAATGTGCTGAATAAAATCCAGTTTACAATCAGCTGAAAGGAGCATGTGTGGACCAAGATGCTGTGTCCTTGGTCAGGTACTCCAGCTCATTTTGATCCAGCTGTGGTGTACCACTGCACCACACTGGTGTCATGTACCAGCCCTGGTATTACTTGATATAAAACGGTCCCTCACCTACAGTGACTTAGCATGTAGCCGTGGAAACACCTGTCAACCTATCAGCTTTCTCTGGTGTGTTTCTCTGACTCTATATTTCCTCGACACTCGTCCCCATCGAGGACATGAACTCCTGTGTGGTCAGAGTCACTCTGAGCTTCGACCTCTGCTCTGTCAGATGTTGATGCTGCTGCTCATCTGTCGGCGTGCTCTGAACGAAGAGGAAATAAAACACAAAGAGGAGCACACTGTCTCCTCGGCTTCTGTTTACAAAGAGGGAAGGCAGACAATCACAAACTGTGATATTCACTCCCTCCCAGCACACACACACACACACACACACACACACACACACACCCTCCCCCCCAGGTCAACACTCCTGGATCAGTATTATCACATCTGGCCCAGCGCTGAGCAAATCCCCTCCATATTTTTTTCAAGTTAGTGAGAGAATGAATGAGAAAGACGATTAGTGAGCATAAGCCACAGTGTGTGTGTGTGTGTGTGTGTGTGTGTGTGTGTGGGGTGTGTTTTGTATGCATGCCTGTATGCTGCCGAGTGTGTCATTGTTGATGTGAAGTGTGTGTGTGATGGCACGAAAGGCTGAAATGGTGCTAGCTGAACCATGGCAGCTCGCCAGCAGCAGCAGCAGCAGCAGCAGCAGCTCGTCCTGCTCTATTGTCGACAGGAGACAAAAAGAGAAATGAAAAAAAAAAAAAAAATAGAAAACGAAATGAAAGCCAACAGCTCTCTGTCTCTGTTTGTGCGGCACAGAAACCACACAGCTGCTCAGTGAAATCTGTAATTTTCACAGAACAAAGCGGCAGAGGATGTCAGTCTGTCAAAAACCTCGAGAGCCGGTCCAGCAGCGCGCCACTGCTGGGGGTTTTTTGTGTTTTTTTTTTTCTCCTACTCAAATCAAAGATGTCCTTCCTCACAGGTAATTCAGTCCATTCATTCCAAGCATTCAGTTTGAATGGAGACAAATTGTTGTATTAAAGCACAAATCCCTTTTATAATAACCTGGGTCTCATTCTCAGGAGAACAGTGACACGTTTATCAACGTTTCACTTTCAAAAAAAAAATCCACACGGCTCCTTTGTTCAGTGAAACACTGCAGAGGTCAAAGGTCACAGTGACTATTTTCATGTCATGCACCTTTTAGAATGAGTATTTTCCATCTGAACTGTTTTTTTTTTTCTCTCTGCTTTCCTTCAATAACGGAGCTGGATTCAGTGATGTGAGATGGAGCCCCGTTCGCTTGTTGAAAATGACATCTGCGGTCTCCTTTGTTTTTGGGGCATGAGGATTAGAGTCCTTCTGACTTCCTGCACAACGTCTGAGTCCGGACCCGGACTGTCAGGCCTATTGGATCGAATGGAACAAATTCTCCTAATAGAAAAAGTAATATCAGGGTGTTTGGGATGTTAAAAAATGCTATCTTAATCTATAACATTACAACATCATTTATTGGTCGATGATAGTTTATATTAGTAAAATAAATCTACAAAGTAACCAGCAACTAATACTGCCAGTTAAATGTAGTGGTAGTAGTTCTTAATTACTTTCCACCAGTGCCACTGTTTACCTGTTTATCTATGGCAAATCATCTGCAGCTATACAACTGGACTTCCAGAATGTAATAACTCCTCATCTGCGTCTGGCCTATCTCTTTATAGTGGGTTTATCTTCCTCGCCCCTCCTCCCCTCACCCCTTCCCTCCTCTCTCAGCAGCAAAACGCTTCACATTCGGCTGTTTTTAGCCTCGTCCTTGAGTGGGCTAAATAAAAACCACAGGTCATCAGATATTTTCTGAGGAAGATCAGCGACTTTGTGGAGTTTCATTTAACCTCCTATAGTGCTAATGCTTGGAGTGTTTGTGTGGGTGTGGGTT
>NW_019525531.1:1077640-1088225 GCF_002814215.2 Seriola lalandi dorsalis | reverse complement strand
GGGGGTGGGGGTTGGGGGGTAAGGAATGGAGGCTTGAGTGATAACATGCATTTAATGTCGACGTCACCTAGCGCAGTATTTTGTATGTTTGTGTTACAGCTGTTTGAATGAAATCGCTCTATGGTGATTTGCCATCCACAAAACACCACTTCATTTTGTTGTCTACCTCACACGGTGCATCATCACTCTACACTGTAGTGCAGATATAAACGTTCCTCTGTAGCCAGACGCTCTGTGTTTTGACTAGTTTCTTTTTTCAGCTTATTTTTTCAGTTATTATTATTATTATTACTACATTTCTATTATACGCCACACTTCCAAACGTATGTGGACACCAACTTGTCCTACTGACATGTGATTGCTGAACATCTTTTGCCCAAAATATGATAGTAAGATATAACATCCTCCATTCTCCTGGTTTAAGGCTTCCCATTGGCCTCTGTGCCACACATTGTTGTTGTTATCCAAGACCAGTTTAAAGCCTATTAAAGAGCATAATTGTAAAACTTTATGCTGTGTTTTCCCTGCAGACAGTGAATGTGTCACATAAGCTGAAGGTATAGCTCTTTAATGCAGTGGTTCCACTGTGTGGAAATACTACTACAACTAAAGTTCCTGCATTCAAAATTATATTTATGTATTAGAATCAAAATATACTGAAAATACCAAAGCAGAAGTTCAGAATAATTTTTATTATATTTCTGGATTCTAGTTATTGATGCATTATTGTGGAGACATCCTTTTAATGTTGCAGCTGGTAGGTGGAGCTAATTAAAAAAAACTTTATCTACTGCTGTGCTGCTAATTAATTTACCCCTAGGGATCAATAGTGTGATCTTAACCTGCAACCTTCAAGATCATAATTTAGTTATATTTAGATTTTGTATTATTATTCACAAATCTATAAGGTAGCTAGTAAAAAAACGAACCCATAGGTCGTCTCTGCAGCAGGTTATGACCAATATGACCCGTAAGGTTTTGCTGCTAGGCAACATCTAGTATGCTGATGTAGTATAAAGAGAGACAATGTCCACGTCAGGAGGAGGTTGTGGTGGATGGATAAATATGACACAGGACAGTTTGATTCCAATGCGGAAGTAGCAGTTTATATTGTTTCTATTTCTTATATATATTATATATATATTATATTGTTTTCTATATTGTTTCTGTTTATCCATGACTGTTTGTTGTTATTATTGTATCCATGACGACAAAGATCGTCTAATGTTGAGGAAGTACTTATTTCAACCCAAATCACCTTCTTTTCCTAAACCTTACCCAGCATGGCGACAAAGGTTCGGTACGCCATGCTAGTACCTTCTGCTTGTTTATCACTGTTACCAAGACAACCAAGGTCTAGTACGCCTGCCGTGCTCTTTCAGGAGACACTCCTATGGGTCGTATCAGAGGGTTGAAAGAAACGACCTGTGTGGTTGTTCAGGTTGGAGGAGTTGCTGACTAAAGTATTTATTTACTTTCCACTACTGTTTTTATGTGTTTCTAAATGTCAGTTTTACTTACTGTTACTTACTGACTGTTGCATTTGTTGTCGTTTAGTTTCTGGCCTGTGTTTGCCTGTTTGTTGTGTCTGTTCAAACCTACACTCTGTGGCATGTAACAAAACCAAAGAGTGTAAATAGTAAACAAAAATCGGTATGTAAGCACGTACAGTGTGTGTGTGTGTGTGTGTGTGTGTGTGTGTGTGTGTGTGTGTGATACAGCATCAAGGTTACAGCTCTGTCCTGCCTTCAGATCAGCCAATGATCCGCTGAAACATCGATAAACAGCACAGACACACAAGAGCATCTGACTCAATTATTCATCACTAAACTCTTTTGCCCTCCGTTAGCGAATCAATAAGCTGCTATAATCAGCTTTGTACTGAGGCAAAGTAGCTCACTATACACACTATACTTTACATATTATGTTTCTATTTATTATGGCTACGCTCCAAATGTTTCATATGTGAGTGAATAGAAGAGGAGACGACTGCAGTGCTTTCAATCAAAGTCGGATGTCGAGGAAAAGTCCTGACTCCTGGTGACGTGTAATGCACTTTCATACGACCACACTCTGCCTGCCAGATAACCAGATGTTAGATTCAGCTCCTCTTCGTACCTACAAACAGGGACGGCTGGTATGAATGGACTAAGCCCTCGCTGTGTTTTACAGTAAAGATGAGAATCATTGTTGAAAGAACAGATTGTTTTATACTTTGGTGGAACCTTAGTGTAGCAACAGCACCAAATATCCCTGAGATAAAAAAAACAGGAGATAAGGCCGTGTAAAAGTTTGTGTTCGGACCTGAGAGCTGACTCAGACTAAGGTGGGGTATTGACAAAAGAGTTACTCTGGGGAAGCAGCTGGCTGGAGAGCGCTGATGGCCGACTGAGGAGGGTTGAAGCAGGGAATGGTGGAGACCATGCTGAGGATGAAAACAGGGGTGAAGGCGGAGGGATTGGCAGTTGGGGGGCGGTGAACAGGCTGGCTGGTGCTGCGAGTCTGGACACAGAGGAAAAAGACGTTAAACACAGGCAGGGAAAGGAACAACTAGCTGTGGCAGAGCCTTAACATATTTAACATATCAACAGGTCATTGACTTTTGGGACTGGGAGGCTGTAGTCGGCGTGGAAGCATTAAAAAAAGAATTATATGACTCTATCTGACATTTGTCAAAATTGAGTTATCCATATAATCTTTTATTCTGTGACAACCTATTAAAACTATGTGAAGTTTTTGTTTAAGTTGTTTGCATTCTTGGACTCCTTATCTAGAAAACAAAAAGACTATCAGTTCTGCTCTATGAAATGCAACAAATTTGAAACTCAAAATCTCAAAACTGCTCAGATAGAAGTAGACGTGATGCTGCTGTCTCTGCAGCATCAACTACTGATGGGTATAATGCCCACCCAACCAATATCAGCGCCCGCCGCTCCTGCCTGTAAACCTTTGTGCACCGGAGCTGATTTAATGTCATTTCTTTAACTTGTTCTTTTTTTTTTTTATCCTGTGTGTTCTCAACATTTTGACATTTACAGCAGCAGCAGAGCTTCTCAAGAAAAGCCTGTTAGTAGTTTTACTCGTAGGTCCAGCATTTCCTCAGGCACGGGGAATTTAATCCTATATATACCATCCACCCCCCTCCCTCCCTCCCTCCCTCCCTCCCTCTCTGCACTGTTTCCTAAGTCTCCTCTATATAAGCTGATGATCCGTTTGCTTAATAAAACTCCAGAGAATGATACTTGGGCTGTAGTTAAGCTTCTTAACAGAGATCCCTGTTTGCAAGCATGACCTTAAAATGTAGAATATGTCACTGCTGTTCATAGTTGTAAGGGGAAAAAAAGTCTTCACAGTTATTGTTCTGTTAAAGTCCATGTGTTGTTTGATTATAAAGCAGATGTAGGTTCTATATTAATACTGTGAAAGTATCAAAGCCTCAGTCCACAGAGAAATGCACACAGCCTGTATTCAGACACTGAGCCTTAAAACCAGCCGTCAGGACTTCTGGAACTTTGTGATGTCACAACAAAGCAGTCACCCCTATCAGCCATCCCAAGCCCCGCCCACCTGGACCCACCATCCAACCTTGCAGGATTTGGTTTCTCTGAATAAAAAATATATCAGATTTCAGGTAAACACTCAAACGGTCAGCCAATCAGAAGAGAGGCACAGAGCCTCCTCTCTTCTGATATCTGAAATATATCTTCTTATGGATCAACACTTCAAATAAAACACAGGAGAAGAGGGAAATACGGAGCTTTAAATATAACAGAAAGAAACAGAGACATGCATCACTCAGTAGTTGGTATATATTCGGTAGCTATATTTAACTTCAGCTACATACAGTGAAACCAGTTTGCACTCTCATCCCTTTCAGGTCTCAGTAATCAGTATTCCCTTTTATTTGACTACTGGATCCAATTTGAATGGCAGCGTGATGTTCCGGTCTCCGGTCAAACTGAGCTGCACCTTAATTCACCTGACAAAAGAGAACAAAGAGCGAACCCCCCCTTCGGGTCCCTTTATCTTTCTTACTTTTAATTGGGCCACTCGATCAAAGGGGGATGTCTTGCCGATGAAACACTGTCATTTTAATTTTCTTTCATTAGCTTTTAAATTACTTAGCAGTCCTCTGACGGGGGACCAGTCATCTTTAAGATGGAAATGAAAGAGTGGTTTGGGGTAGAAAGGAGAAAAAAAAAAGAGAGACGCAGTGGGTCACCACACAGCTGCTGTGCTCCCGTTGATATCCACACAGTATATTCTCACCTTCGATTTCTCAGGTGGGAAATGTTGCGATGGGGAGAGATGGGGGTCTTGACTCTGACAGTGTGTGTGTGTGTGTGTGTGTGTGGGGGGGGGGTTATCAGGTGCCTTTTCTCTTTACTTTTTCATGAGATCACAAAGCAGTGAAGAAGCTCCTCCAAAGGTCTAGGTAAGAGTGACCTCACAAAACGTGATTTTGGCCTTATGAACACTATATCTCAAGAATTCCCCAAGGGAATTTCTTCAAATTTAGTACAACCATTCACTCGGACTCAAGGGGCGAACTGATTACAGTTAGGTGGTCAAAGGTCAAGGTCACGGTGACCTTTTTAGCCATTACTCAAGGCTTTACTATTTCAAACAAATGGTTAGTATTGTATGACTCCGGATAAACAGGGATGTAATCTGAAACTAGTCTGAGTGGCAAAGGGCAGACACCCGTGAGACTGTCTGTGGGTGTAGTTTTCCATTGAAATGAATGGACGGAATGTTTTCATACATTTTTCAACATTCTGCTCATTCATACTTTCAGCTAGAAACCCCATTCAAGCTGTAAAATGTTCAGAAATTTTCCTTCCTTTTAGGTTATGTCTTTTATATCCCATTCATAGTTTTTACATAGTTACAGTTCAGGCTTCATGAATGTTTCTGGACCTTTTCAGGTTTTTACATTAGTGTGTATGTTGCGGAATGTTTGAAGCTAGCGTGAGACAAGGTGGTAGACTGCTCAAAAAAATGTGTTTAACTTGTCCTCACGGCCACAAATTTCACACTTAACACATCATTTTTTCACAGATTTTAGACAAATTAAACCTCTTTCACATAATGTGACTACCAACGCTCAGTGACTTGCACAGTTTGAACTACAAGCTTCAAAGTGGAAGGAGAACCTTCCAACTGACCAATCAATGTAAACTGACACCAGAAAATCATGGAGGACAGCAGGAAGTGGGCCATTTTTAAAATCGCTGCACCTCCCACATTTATCACACCACAGACAAATATTTTAGGCAATAATAGTTAGTCTTTGAGTGGAAGGCCAGAGTTTGAGAGGTGTATCTCACCATAATCCCTGTTTTAACCAAGTGGCAACCCACAGGTTACGTCACCCAATTGTTTGTTAACAAGCGTTTTGAAGCCAGGAATTTGCATTTTGGCCGTCGCCATCTTGGTTTTTTGAAACCAGAAGAAACCATATTTGGAGGAAAGGGTGGAGCTGGGGAGGAGTGAGGGATGGATCTGACCCTGACCCCGAGAACCGAGAACACTGCACGCCCACTTACACCGGCTACCTGACCGCAGCAGGCTCCTGGATACGCGGTACGAAGTTGTTGCTAACCCAGTTAGCATTCATAATTCGAGGTAAACTTTATATGTTGTGTTAAAATAATCTTAGTAGCTAATTGCATACATGTCCACATTTGGTAAATATCACATATATGAAGAGAAACCTTGTGATATTAGCTGGAGTTACTGTGTGTAGGCTAACTGTGTGGTGTAACCGCTTGTATTAAAACCATAGACCGAGGGAAAACATGTTATGACGTGTTTTAGAATTAGTTCTGCAAAGCGAAGGTGACGTCACCGAACTTAGTGTTAACAGAGACAGCGGGTTGTCAATGTCGGTAAGTCACGGTCACTAAACGATGCCGTTATTACAGTGAACTGTCGTGTCTGGACGTGCTGTTAAAGAGCAGAGCAGCGGACGTGTGTGTCGTGTTTGTTCATATTAAGTTTGGTTCAGTGTTAGTCGCTTAGTTTTCAGCTCTAGTTCATTTCATTATTGATGACAGGAGTCAAAACATCTGTTGGAATGATTCTGTCTCTGTCAGAATAAAGAACATCACTGAGAGCTGAGAACCACCATGACATGTTCACCTGCACAATGACTCCAAACTGAGTATTAGTTTCTATTCTATTGTTATTTCATGTAAAACCGTTCAGCAGACTGTTTATTACAACTAAGCTGAGGGAATAATGTATTTTCAGATATCTGTGATCATCTAATCAGAGTTCTGTTTTTTTTTTTGTCTTTTTCTCTATACTCTACAATATGATATTGATATGATTTCTCTCTATTATAATGTTTTTTTCCATCCAGCCAAGGTCTGGATCTTTGGGGACACCTACAACCTCTTGCAGCGATGATGGAGGCCCTGCACCACCTCCACCTGCAGTGTCCACACATGAAGATCTTCTCTTCCTAACACAATGTCTTATATGATAATATTGTATTTTTTTAATGTAACACTTGTGGTTTTTAGTTGTAACTAAAAATGATGTTGCACTGTTGATTCAACTACCTCTTTTTATTATGCAAACTTACATATGACAGTGAAATTCAGCTTTAACTTCATCCACAACTTTATTTCATTTTTGATTTTAAATAGTTACAGTTGATTGTAAATTGTACACTGCAATATTTAATTAATCAATTTATTACATTCTTTTATACATGTTTCCAGTGTTGTAAATTGTTTAAATTAACGTAGTTTGTTGTCATGGTCTCAGCTGGAGGGTATTTTGGACTTTTTTGGACTTTTGGAGTTTTCTGTGTTTTGGGTTTCTGTTCTGGGTTTTGAGTATTTCTGGTTTGGGTATTTTTAGTGTCTAGAGTAGTCTTCCCTGTCTTGTGCTCTGTTTCCCTGTGCACTTCCTGTTTTATTTTGATAGTCGTGTCGCCCCAGTGTCTGAGTTCTAGTTTTGCTTCCTTTGGTTAATAATCCCTGATGTGTCCCACCTGTGTCTGCTTCCCCACCTGTTCTCCATTGTTAATCAGTTCCGTTCCTTTAAAAAGCCCTTGCTCTGTCTGGTCTTTGTGGGATCATTGCTGGTTATGAGGTTTGGTGTCTGTGGCCCATAAAGTTATTTATGAAGCTCTTGCTTTAACTTTGTTGATGGTTTTTATAGAAATGCATCTGGTATGAATTTTCACAATAGTAACATGTACAGCATTGTGTGACTGTTTCTATGTTAGCTTTGATCAACAACATAAATACTATGCAACCAAAATAAATTACAAAGAATAAAATTGCTCTTATAAAAGCAAATAAATTCTATAAACAATGTAAAAATGATCATGGCAACAGTTACAGAGAGAATAATAAACTAATCAACAGTTAGTCTGTCATTTCATCAGAGGAAGCTGAACTGGGAGTGGTTTTCTAGCATCATCATCATCACAGCACATTTGAGAGCTCATGATGTCCATGCAGTCTCCCTTCTCCACAGCCAGATGAATGGAAACAAATGGGCTGCTCTGTACATGAGCTCCTCCTTCTGTTGGCACAGATCCCTCAGTTTTCACAGTGTGGAAACCTTTCAAATGGCAACAAAAGACAAACACTGGAGTTAACAACTGTAATATTAACAGGGATGCAAATTTTGGCTAGCAAAAAATAGGCTTAAAACAAAATGTTCTTACCGGATGAAACTGAACCGCCGACTCCTCTGAGTGCCTTTTAGAACAACTGAACGCCGAACAAGACATTTTCTGGCAAACAACATGTTGGCGCTAACTTTGATGAACAGAAAACACAATGACAAGTCAAATGTCCGACACATCGCTCTGACCTCTATCCGGATGAATAGGCAAGTCACCCTGTGTGTCAATCACGTGGTAGCCACGCCCCAAAAGCACTTAATGTCTGTTTTCTTTTAAATAGGATCATTATTTGAAAAATGATCCATCATGCTGTATTGAAGAAAACTTCAAACTAGCGATTTACACCATAAAAACATAATGAAAACGTTTACCGAGGTAATAAATCAAGTGACAAGTAGGGTCATTTTCCCATAGACTTCAATACAATCAGGCTTCTTTTTGCAACCGGTGGAGTCGCCCCATGATGGTCATCCCATCGAATGCAAGTTTAAGGCACTTCAGCTCATTTTCCAAGCCCGGAGTCGACGTCCATTTTTATATACAGTCTACGGTTTTAACCAGGTGTGACTAAGCAGTTACCATCACTATGGCAACCATTAACCGGAGCTGGCCACACAGCTGATTCAGATCGGCTGATTAGATTTACACAGCTCCACAGAGACAAACAAAGACACACACACAAACGTACAACAACATGGTACCAGCATTTCAAGCCCAGTGTCATTTAGCTTCTTCCGACATGTTTTTACTTTCTTCTAAAAACTTTATTCAAATTTTAAACAGGTCGCACAGATAAATATTCAGCTTTTTCACAACCTTGATAAATTTTCTTTAACCTCAGTCCAATTTGCATGCACATTTCAGGCTATTCATAAAGCAATTTCACTGCTTACACTACAGTTTACATTCATCATCTCTTGCCCATTTTCCAACTCTTAATATTACTTTTTCATACAAATTCAAGGCAGCAACGCGGTTTAGCTTCAGCTGGTGCAGAAGCAGCAATCCCCGCTGCAGTTTCTTCAGAAATTGCAGTTTCAACTTTATCATCTCTTTGCTCCTAAAAACAGAAAAAGAAGCGCTCAACTCAGCAGAGACGAGGCCCCGGGGTCCGTCGGTCTGAATGCCGCGATGTGTGGGTGTTGATTTTCCTTTACTTAAAAACAGTGTCTCCGGCGAGGCTGAGGATGTGTCAGCATCTCCTCCAAAGCTTACAATTTAAGTCAAGAAGCAGGAACATGCTGCAGGAAAATGAAAAAAAAAGCACTAATCTCTTATTCTATTTCAGTGAAGCAATTTGGAGACCCAACACTCTCCCTGCACTTTGTCTTCCATCCGCTTAACCCTGAACAGCCATTATCAAGCTTTCAAAGTTCCTAACATCTAAAAGCTCTTCCTGCTTTGACCCACTTTCTTTTTCCTCTCCTCTTTTTTCGCTGCTTGTGTCCTGCTGGTATGATTGACGTGTCATGAGTCCGGTTGTTCAGGGTGTCAGCAGTCTGCCAATTAAACCAAAGGGGAGCAGGTAGGTCTATGATTAGATTCAGCCCGGAAGGTTTTACCTCATTGAGGTGACTTAGAAACAACCTTAACTGTCAAATCACACAAATCCTGTTGTACAGAAGCCAGAAGTCGAGGTGGAATTTAAAACGTGCACATGGGTCTGAAGTTTCAGCCAAAAAAAGCTGCACTTTCTCACCTCTGAAGTCTTTTTGTCAGTAGCTGCTTTAGCCATGATCACCCAACATTCACTTTATATTGCTTTGGGCTGCAGCTAACAATCATTTTCATTATCAGTTAATTAATAATTTCGTCAATTAACTATTTAGTCTATTAAATCCATCCTAGCTCCCCAGAGTCCAGCCATCCAAGAACCAAAAGTTTTAGGTCTGCCTGAATCAAACATGAAATCTGGGAATACCATAGCAAAAGAAAAGGAGTTATTAAATATGTGATTTGTACAGGCAGCAGTCGTTGAGATGACCGTGTGATCTGCCCACTTTCTCCCGAAATCGGATTAATTGAATATCACCCTATTATTTTTCCCAGAGAGCTCATCACAGATAATTGATTCTGCGATGTTCGTGATCGGTCAGCGGCAGAAGAAAACCCTGATTGATCTGCTGCTGATTGATTGAAAGCAGCAGAAAGATAATAAGAGGGCGTTTAAGTAAAGATCAATATCGTTTAGGTTCATTTACTGCTGTGTTTCCTGCTGATAGATGGACAGAGCAGCAGCCGGGGGGGTCACAAGTTCACTCCTCACTGTGTCTTTTTCTGTTACTGTGGATAATGCGGCAACAAAATGTGCTCAATTTAAAAATAGTCCCTGTCTTTTTTTTTTTTTTTGCTTTTGACAGTGATATAAAAGCCGTGATATGAACCCTGTGCTCTTGTGTTTTCCTGCAGCTCCCATATTTCTGCCACCGTCTCCGGCAAAACTGTCCACATACATTTTGTTCTGGTTTGGAGTCAAACTGTGTCTCCGAGCCGGCGAGCAGGTGGCTGATTGTCAAACAGATGAAGACGACAGGCTGCATCGCAATGAAGTGGGAAGAAGGGCGTCTGGAGCAAATAATTAAGGGCTCGGCGTGCACATAAAAAAAGGCAAACACTGGTGTTTAAATTCTGCCGAGGCATCAATCCTCCGCAAATCCCCTACACGCTGCACCGATGGCAGCATCTCCGTGTTTCTGCGGATGCAAATAAAAGCAAAAATGCGGGAAGGAAAAAAAAAAAAGTAGCTTGAGAGTTAAGGCAGTGACTTTAAATAGAAATATTAATATGGTCTGTTTTTTTTTTTTACCATGAATGATGCAGCTGAAAGTGTCCAAGTCAGTTTTTTTCTCCAACAAGATGCAGATTTGTGTAAACAGGAAAAACCTCTGCACATTATTTTACTGTATCTGGATCAGATGGATATCTGGAAGAAAA
>NW_019525531.1:1077498-1077590 GCF_002814215.2 Seriola lalandi dorsalis | reverse complement strand
ACGGAAGTGTGTGCTGCGGCGGAGCAGCTCCAAAAAACTCCCCCGCTCCGGTTCAACATATGCTGCCCCGCACACAGGGATCGTGGAGCGGC